>NC_135917.1:14080844-14108344 GCF_964194155.1 Cetorhinus maximus | reverse complement strand
CGCTTCTGCTTCCTTGAATTGCACAGGGCAGAAATGGGAATGAGGCCTGGTGGTGCACACAGTCCGATCTTGGAGCAGGTGTTGCATTCATGCACTGTCCTGGGCTCAGAATGGCTTTTTATCGGTGAGATTTGAAGCAGAATTTTTGTGATAGTTGAATGGTTAATTTGGTTTATTTTTTTTTAACAGATTCGTTTAATGATGAAGAGTTATTCTTTCATCCGAGAAAATGTTCCAAAAGTGCTGAATGCAAAGCTGAAGGAAGGTAAGGATGGAAATCATGGTGATGCACATCACTGAATGCACATCACCTTCAACTGAGGCACATTGGGGCAGGTCACCTGAGGCTCAAATGCCTGTTGGGTCAAAACCAGTAACCGGCTAGATCACAGAGTCCTCAGTGAAGTCAGCTTCCTCTCATAGCACTAAAAACAGTGTAGAGGGAGCATTACTCTGTATCTAACCCCGTGCTGTACCTGTCCTGGGAGTGTTTGATGGGGACAGTGTAGAGGGAGCATTACTCTGTATCTAACCCCGTGCTGTACCTGTCCTGGGAGTGTTTGATGGGGACAGTGTAGAGGGTGCTTTACTCTGTATCTAACCCCGTGCTGTACCTGTCCTGGGAGTGTTTGATGGGGACGGTGTAGAGGGAGCTTTACTCTGTATCTAACCCCATGCTGTACCTGTCCTGGGAGTGTTTGATGGGGATGGTGTAGAGGGAGCTTTACTCTGTATCTAACCCTGTGCTGTACCTGTCCTGGGAGTGTTTGATGGGGACGGTATAGAGGGAGCTTTACTCTGTGTCTAACCCCGTGCTATACCTGTCCTGGGAGTGTTTGATGGGGACGGTATAGAGGGAGCTTTACCTGTATCTAACCCTGTGCTGTACCTGTCCTGGGAGTGTTTGATGGGGACAATGTAGAGGGAGCTTTACTCTGTGTCTAACCCCGTGCTGTACCTGTCCTGGGAGTGTTTGATGGGGACAGTGCAGAGGGAGCTTTACTCTGTATCTAACCCCGTGCTGTACCTGTCCTGGGAGTGTTTGATGGGGACAATGTAGAGGGAGCTTTACTCTGTATCTAACCCCGTGCTGTACCTGTCCTGGGAGTGTTTGATGGGGACGGTGTAGAGGGAGCTTTACTCTGTATCTAACCCCGTGCTGTACCTGTCCTGGGAGTGTTTGATGGGGACAGTGTAGAGGGAGTTTTACTCTGTATCTAACCCCGTGCTGTACCTGTCCTGGGAGTGTTTGATGGGGACAGTGTAGAGGGAGCTTTTGGACTCGAGGCTGGCGCGAGTTAATTTTTTTTGATTTGTGACTTGACTTGAACAAAATTGAAGTTGGTGACATCCCTCGGTTTAAATAAAATTTCTTTCAGTCCTGTCACAATACAATCGATTGTGTTTTGGCTTGAGCCACCATGTCTGGAATCCAGCCCGGGTTTTGTTCTTCTCCTGCCTAATCCCACCCATTGCCACCACTGATTGGCTGCTTTGGAGATGGGAGTGCCAGATCCGCAGCATTGATTGGCTGAGCAACCTGTCAATCTGGGATGGTCACCACTTCAGGCTCCCCATTGCCTGCTTTGTGACAGACCTCGTGCAGGTCCTGCCCTGTTTGTTCGTGTCTGTGGAAACATCCGGAGATGGAGGATGCAAATCCAACTCATGAACCAAATAAAGGGTACATTGAATCATAGAACGATTACAGCACAGAAGGAGGCCATTCGGCCCTTCGACGAGTGACACTCCCTGGCCTTTGCCCCGTAGCCCTGCACAGTTTTCCTTTTCAGATAATGATCCAATTCCCTTTAGAATCTCTCGATTGAATCTGCTTCCACCACACGCTCAGGTAGCAGGTTCCAGATCCTAACCACTGGCTGCGTGAAATAGTTTCCATGGCTGTTCCTGAGCTGAGCCTTCCAGAGCGGACCTTGACCATCCATGGCTGCCCCCGGCCCTCTCTTGAATGGCGGAGCAGACTCGATGGGCCAAATGGCCTAACTTCTGCTCCTATGTCTTATGGTCTTATAGGTTACGGGGAGAAGGCGGGAGAATGGGGTTGAGAAACTTATCAGCCATGATTGAATGGCGGAGCAGATTCGATGGGCCGAATGGCCTAACTTCTGCTCCTATGTCTTGTGGTCTTGTAGGTTACGGGGAGAAGGCGGGAGAATGGGGTTGAGAAACTTATCAGCCATGATTGAATGGCGGAGCAGACTTGATGGGCTGAATGGCCTAATTTCTGCTCCTATGTCTTGTGGTCTTATGGTCTTAAGGTCTCTCATGGTCACCCCAGACCCATCCACGGCTGCATGCCTGAACAAGGGAGAGGGACAGGTGATTGGAAGAGGATGAAGGGACAAGACAGAGGGAGAGGGAAGCTGGTCAACAGCACACACAAGCGAAACCTCGATCGTGTTACGTGTATCACACGTGGTAACTGCATTAAATGCTGAAATGCTGAGGTCACTTTGCTAATTGCTTTGTGCGCATATTGCTGTACAACACTCATATCATCACCAAAAACTGTATAATTTGGTTCTAAAAGTCATGGAAGTTCGGGCTAGAGAGAACTGCTGTCTGTAAAATATGTGGAACAAAAGTATTTCCAAACCCTACGGCAACGTGAAATCTTGTTCACGACTTGCCGTCCAAAAAGTTAACGTGAACGTGATTTTTTTCCATGAATAAAGCACAATTTTGACATGGGTTTGCGCTTGAGAAAGCAGCCCTCTCTTCTGAGTTTCTAGTTCAGAATGACTTCAGCGATTGGATTCGCTGTAATATTGTCATCGAAACCTTTCAGCATGAACGGCTGTAAGAGGTTCCTCGTAACATTGAGGCTCCTGTTAAGTTTACAATCCACTAATCCTGTCGCTAATGTCAGAACACTCGTGTCTGGAAAGTTGGCAAAATTCATGGAACAACAGGAATTGGTCGACAGCAGCAAATGGAATAAAGTAAAGGCTTTTTCAACTTCCACGTTGAATTGTAATCCCTATCACTTGGCAGTGAAGCCAAAAATGTAAGAAGACATGTTGCTGATTCTCACTTTAAAAATAATGTCGTGAGACTTGACTTTGGCTTGGGAGAAAATGACTTGGTTACAATCCAAGTGGAATTCCTCTATTCTCTAATTGAGGGATTTGTTTTAATCGATTTGGACAGGTATATTGCTGTTGGTAAACTCTGCCAATGTGCTTGCGCCCTGTGACCTCTCTGGTAAATTTCACAAAGCTCACACATCAGCTCCGTTCCATTCAGTGCCAGATCTGCTCTTCGCTTCAAATGCATTCTGTCTGAATCCAAGGTTCATTAGGTTCACCAGTCCACCAGATAGCCACTGCAGCTAGCCAAGTTCGTAGTTGTGGTGTGTTATCCAGTAATTATCCTCTGTGAATAGTTCTGTCTCCTGTTAGTCTGTCTACTCCTCTCTACAATCAAACGCTGCCAAATAGTGAGCAAGTGACGCCCTTGTGTAGAAAGGAATATGCCACCACCTGCTGGCACCAGATGTTATTACATCAGTAAGCCCAGGCTGCTTGGCATAATTCTACCGCCTCTATTCTGGAATTTAATCTATTGACAATTTATTGTATAAAACACCTTTTTTACTTCGTCTTTCACACAGTTTTCTCTAATTGAGGCATTTCACTCGTGTTATTTAACCTCTGATACCTCACCCATATCCCATTCTAGCCAGTGAGAGGAGAAACGTCACTTCTGGTCCCGATCCAGTGTGCACCCATTTGGCCATACCTCACCTTTGACCCCAATCCAATTTTCACCCAGTGGCCATGTCTCACCCCTGACGCTGAACCAGTGTTTGCACAGTGGCCATGTGTCAGCTCTGACCTCGATCCAGTGTTTGCACAGTGGCCTTGTGTCAGCTCTGACCTCGATCCAGTGTTTGTACAGTGGCCTTGTGTCAGCTCTGACCTCGATCCAGTGTTTGCACAGTGGCCAGGTGTCAGCTCTGGCCTCGATCCAGTGTTTGCACAGTGGCCTTGTGTCAGCTCTGACCTCGATCCAGTGTTTGCACAGTGGCCTTGTGTCAGCTCTGACCTCGATCCAGTGTTTGCACAGTGGCCTTGTGTCAGCTCTGGCCTCGATCCAGTGTTTGCACAGTGGCCTTGTGTCAGCTCTGACCTCGATCCAGTGTTTGCACAGTGGCCTTGTGTCAGCTCTGACCTCGATCCAGTGTTTGCACAGTGGCCATGTGTCAGCTCTAACCTCCATCCAGTGTTTGCACAGTGGCCAGGTGTCAGCTCTGGCCTCGATCCAGTGTTTGCACAGTGGCCGTGTGTCAGCTCTGACCTCGATCCAGTGTTTGCACAGTGGCCAGGTGTCAGCTCTGACCTCGATCCAGTGTTTGCACAGTGGCCTTGTGTCAGCTCTGACCTCGATCCAGTGTTTGCACAGTGGCCATGTGTCAGCTCTGGCCTCGATCCAGTGTTTGCACAGTGGCCGTGTGTCAGCTCTGACCTCGATCCAGTGTTTGCACAGTGGCCTTGTGTCAGCTCTGGCCTCGATCCAGTGTTTGCACAGTGGCCTTGTGTCAGCTCTGGCCTCGATCCAGTGTTTGCACAGTGGCCTTGTGTCAGCTCTGACCTCGGTCCAGTGTTTGCACAGTGGCCATGTGTCAGCTCTGGCCTCGATCCAGTGTTTGCACAGTGGCCTTGTGTCAGCTCTGGCCTCGATCCAGTGTTTGCACAGTGGCCATGTGTCAGCTCTGACCTCGGTCCAGTGTTTGCACAGTGGCCAGGTGTCAGGTCTGGCCTCGATCCAGTGTTTGCACAGTGGCCAGGTGTCAGCTCTGACCTCGATCCAGTGTTTGCACAGTGGCCTTGTGTCAGCTCTGGCCTCGATCCAGTGTTTGCACAGTGGCCATGTGTCAGCTCTGGCCTTGATCCAGTGTTTGCACAGTGGCCATGTTTCAGCTCTGACCTCCATCCAGTGTTTGCACAGTGGCCATGTGTCAGCTCTAACCTCCATCCAGTGTTTGCACAGTGGCCATGTGTCAGCTCTGACCTCGGTCCAGTGTTTGCACAGTGGCCAGGTGTCAGGTCTGGCCTCGATCCAGTGTTTGCACAGTGGCCAGGTGTCAGCTCTGACCTCGATCCAGTGTTTGCACAGTGGCCTTGTGTCAGCTCTGGCCTCGATCCAGTGTTTGCACAGTGGCCATGTGTCAGCTCTGACCTCAATCCAGTGTTTGCACAGTGGCCATGTGTCAGCTCTGACCTCGATCCAGTGTTTGCACAGTGGCCATGTGTCAGCTCTGGCCTCGATCCAGTGTTTGCACAGTGGCTTTGTGTCAGCTCTGACCTCGATCCAGTGTTTGCACAGTGGCCATGTGTCAGCTCTGGCCTCGATCCAGTGTTTGCACAGTGGCCTTGTGTCAGCTCTGACCTCGATCCAGTGTTTGCACAGTGGCCAGGTGTCAGCTCTGACCTCGATCCAGTGTTTGCACAGTGGCCAGGTGTCAGCTCTGGCCTCGATCCAGTGTTTGCACAGTGGCCATGTGTCAACTCTGACCTCGATCCAGTGTTTGCACAGTGGCCATGTGTCAGCTCTGGCCTTGATCCAGTGTTTGCACAGTGGCCATGTTTCAGCTCTGACCTCCATCCAGTGTTTGCACAGTGGCCATGTGTCAGCTCTAACCTCCATCCAGTGTTTGCACAGTGGCCATGTGTCAGCTCTGACCTCGATCCAGTGTTTGCACAGTGGCCATGTGTCAGCTCTGACCTCGATCCAGTGTTTGCACAGTAGCCATGTGTCAGCTCTGACCTCGATCCAGTGTTTGCACAGCGGCCATGTGTCAGCTCTGGCCTCGATCCAGTGTTTGCACAGTGGCCTTGTGTCAGCTCTGACCTCGATCCAGTGTTTGCACAGTGGCCTTGTGTCAGCTCTAACCTCGATCCAGTGTTTGCACAGTGGCCTTGTGTCAGCTCTGGCCTCGATCCAGTGTTTGCACAGTGGCCTTGTGTCAGCTCTGACCTCGATCCAGTGTTTGCACAGTGGCCTTGTGTCAGCTCTGACCTCGATCCAGTGTTTGCACAGTGGCCATGTGTCAGCTCTAACCTCCATCCAGTGTTTGCACAGTGGCCAGGTGTCAGCTCTGGCCTCGATCCAGTGTTTGCACAGTGGCCGTGTGTCAGCTCTGACCTCGATCCAGTGTTTGCACAGTGGCCAGGTGTCAGCTCTGACCTCGATCCAGTGTTTGCACAGTGGCCTTGTGTCAGCTCTGACCTCGATCCAGTGTTTGCACAGTGGCCATGTGTCAGCTCTGGCCTCGATCCAGTGTTTGTACAGTGGCCATGTGTCAGCTCTGACCTCGATCCAGTGTTTGCACAGTGGCCATGTGTCAGCTCTGGCCTCGATCCAGTGTTTGCACAGTGGCCACGCCTCACCTCTGACCCCGATTCAGTGTTCACCCAGTGGCCATGCCTCACCTCTGACCCCGATTCAATGTTCACCCAGTGGCCACGCCTCACCTCTGACCCCGATTAAGTGTTCAACCAGTGGCCACGCCTCACCCCTGACCCCGATTCAGTGTTCAACCAGTGGCCACGCCTCACCTCTGACCCCGATTCAGTGTTCACCCAGTGGCCACGCCTCACCTCTGACCCCGATTCAGTGTTCACCCAGTGGCCACGCCTCACCTCTGACCCCGATTCAGTGTTTACCCAGTGGCCACGCCTCACCTCTGACCCCGATTCAGTGTTTACCCAGTGGCCACGCCTCACCTCTGACCCCGATTCAGTGTTCACCCAGTGGCCACGCCTCACCTCTGACCCCGATTCAGTGTTCACCCAGTGGCCACGCCTCACCTCTGACCCCGATTCAGTGTTCACCCAGTGGCCACGCCTCACCTCTGACCCCGACTCAGTGTTCACCCAGTGGCCACGCCTCACCTCTGACCCCGATTCAGTGTTTACCCAGTGGCCACGCCTCACCTCTGACCCCGATCCAGCTCTCATGAAATCTTCTCTGGAAGTCGAATTGAAAAGGAATCTTAATCCTTAGACTCCGTCTTAAGAAAAAGAAGCACATGGGCCTATGACCTATGTCTGAATCTAACCTGACTGGTGATTTGTAAGTTGATTTAATTTTTTTGTCTTTTATTTGTTAGGTGAAGTGCTTCAGATGCAAGAGTTCTCGTGTTACCTCTACTTCTTGTTCTGCCCCACTCTAATCTATCGGGACTCTTATCCTAGGTATGTCGTGTCACTAACCGTTCATTTGGGTGCAGGAAGGGGGCGTTGCCTGGTTTCTTTTCCTGCTTTCCTCGGATTTGTTTTTCTTCCTCTCCTGTTAGGACAGGGTCTCCACGCCTTTGCTGCTGATTGAATTAATTGTGACCTAGATTCAGGAAAGGATGGGCCCGGACCTGCCCATCCAGCTTCATATCCCCTCGAACAAATGTTCCTCCAAGCACTTATCCAAATCTCGCCTGAACTTTGTCCTTTACAATTTGAACTCTCCTCTCCCGTGTGAACATTCCCAGTTTCTGCAGCCTCTCCCTTTAACCCAGGGCCTTGCACCAGGTCTCAGTTTCGTTGTCCTTCACTGCTCCCTCTCCTTGCTGTCTTTCTCATGGTACTGAGCCCCGAGCTATAGTCAGTCAGTACTCCAGGTGAGGCTGGACAAGTGCTCAGTACAAAATCAATTACTCCCTGAGGTTCCTGCTCAGCTCCCCGGTTATAAAGTCCAATTCGTTCTCTCTACTGTTACCACACTCTGCTGATGGCATCATGTCTTTATCCATCAGTATCCCAGATCCCCCTCTCGTGTCATGTCCTGTAGAGTAAAGTTTCCTCATTTGAGTGCCAGAGGTATACTTGGCTCTGGACTATGTCATAGCCAACCTGATCCTGTTCCCAAATAAAAACAGAAAAACAGCTGGGTTAAAAAAAAAGACTCAGCCGGTCTGGCAGCATCTGTGGAGAGAGAAACCCAGCGAACGTTTCGAGTCAGTCTGACTCCTTTTCATCCTTTTCAATTTCACCTTGGCTGCTTTATTTCAGAACTCCAAAGATCAGATGGAAGTACGTGGCACTGAATTTTGCTCAGGTGAGAAAAACATGAACGTTTTAAATCTTAATATCCCAGGCAGTCAGCTGAAATGATGGCTGCAGGAGGTCAGTGAGCTCAACAGAGACACTGGCTCCCCTGTCTAACCCACGAGTAAGCTCCAGTTATATGTTTGAAGGGGCAGAGGTTAGCTCTGCTCCACTAGCTTCCCCCGCACCCACTACTCCCAGCCCTTTCCCCCAGACATGACATCGGGTGCCAGGCGTAGCGACCGAAATCACAGAGTGATCGCAGCACGGGAGACCATTTGGCCCCTTGTGTCAATGCTGGCTCTCTGAAAGAGCAACTCAGCTCCTCCCGCCTTGTACCTGTAGCTCTACGATCCAACTCGCTTGGGAAAGCCACAGTTTTCCAGGATGGAAATATCGGCAGACATTGTATAGTTAGAGTAAGGGGAATGATTGATGGATTGCAGAGTGATGGATGGATTGCAGAGTAATTCATGGATGGATTGCAGAGTGATGGATGGATTGATGGATGGATTCCAGGGTGATGGATGGATTGCAGAGTAATGGATGGATTGCAGAGTAATGGATGGATGGATTGCAGAGTGATGGATGGATTGATGGATGGATTCAAGGGTGATGGATGGATCCCAGGGTGATGGACAGATTGCAGAGTGATGGTTGGATTGCAGAGTAATGGATGGATTGCAGAGTAATGGATGGATGGATTGCAGAGTGATGGATGGATTGATGGATGGATTCAAGGGTGATGGATGGATCCCAGGGTGATGGACAGATTGCAGGGCTGTTGTTTGTCTGTAAGCTCTTGATCTACGTGTCTGTGAAACTTGTGTTCTTCACTCACAGGTTCTTGGTTGCCTCTTCTATTGTTACTTCATCCTGGTGAGGCTTTGTATCCCAGTGTTCACCAACATGAGCAAGCAGCCCTTCAGCACCAAGATGCTGGTCCTATCGATATTCAATGCAACATTACCAGGTACGGGCAGTGGGAAGGTGTGGGTCTGGTCAGGTACACCAGAAGAAAAAGGGAATGGACCCTGATGTCAACATGAACACACTCAGTAAGAGGGAGATGATTATAAAATGATTTGAAGCCTTTGCCCTATATTCCTTCATGTTTTGATATACAAAGGTATTATCAAGATAGGAAATTAACAATTGATTTAGCATCATCACTGCCATGTGCAGAAGAGAGTTCCAAACTTCTACAACCCTTCACGTGTTAGGATATGTCCTCTTGTCCTAGACTCCCCATATAACAGAAATAGTTCCTCCCAATCAATCCCATCTATTCCCTTAATATCTTGAAAGCTTCAATCAATATCACCCCCTAGCTTTCTAAATCCCAGGGAATACAACCCTAGTTTGTGTAATCTCTCCTCATAATTTAACCCTTGGATTCCCGCTATCATTCTGGTTAATCTACACTACACTCCCTCCAAGGTCTATATCTCCTCCCTCAGGTGAGGTGCCCAGAACTGTTCACAGTGACTCCGGGTGTGATCTAACCAGGGCTCTGTATAACTGAAACATGATTTCTGCCCCCTTGTATTCCAGTCCTCTAGATATGAAGGTCAGCATTTCATTAACCTTTCTGATTGTTTTCTCTAACTGTTCATGACATTTTAATGACCCCTGTACCTGGGTCCCCGAGTCTCTTTGTTCCTCCACTGTTTCCAGTTCTTCATCATTTCAAAAGTATTCTGTTCTATCCTTTTTTAGGTCCAAAGTGGATGACCTCACATTTACCAGTTTGCTCATTCACTTTAATCTATCAATAATCTTTGTCATTTCATGCTTCCTTCAACACTGTGCACAATGCTGCCTATCTTTGTGTCAATGGGAAATCTGGATGTGTGGGTTTCTATCCCATCATCTCAGCCGTTAATCAATACACTGAATAGCTGAGGCTCCAACACAGATCCTTGTGGGACCCCACTAGTCATATCCTGGCAACTAGAGGAGCTGCCCATTATTCCCCACTCTCTGTCTCCTTCTCATCAGCCAACCTCCTAACCTAGAATAAGGAGGAGAAAATATATCTATTTTTGAATCATGTGAATGACACGGTAGCGAGGTTTTGGGGAGGAAAGAGTGAAGAATGCATCACTAATGGCAGGAGGTCCACAGCCCTTCCAGTACATTCCCTTGGGCCCTCTTCTCCCCTCGTTGGCCATATGAGGGGGAGGAGAGGGGGTGGCTCAAGGAGGGGGGAGAGGGTTAGGGTGGGCTCCCAAAGCCAAGAGGTCTTGCATTCACAGGCCAGTGAATCAGCTCACCCACCACAGGAGGTGAGGCCCACTTCAGAGTTCAGGCCTCGGACCTGGCCTGAGGCTCCAAATAATGTTCAATTGTCAGCCCTGACTCAGTTGGCAACACTCTCGGGTTCAAATCCCACTCCAGGGCTTGGAGGGTCAAGGCTGACACTCCCGTGCAGCACTGGGGGAGGGCTGCACTGTCGGAGGTGCCGTTCCCAGATGTAGGGTTAAAACGAGGCCCCCTGTTCAGGTGGATGCGAAAGATCCTATGAAGAAGAGCAGAGGAGTTCTCCCCGATATTCTGGCCAATACCTATCCTTCAATCTACATCGCAAAAACCAGAAAATCCGGTCATTATCACACTGCTGTTTGTGGGAGCTTGCTGTGCGCAAATTGGCTTCCATGTTTTCTACATCACAACAGTGACTGCACTTCATTGGCTGTAAAGCACTATGACATGTCCAGTGGTCATGAAAGGCACTATATAAATACAGGTCTTTCTTTTAATTGCTTTTCTCAACGCCCCTTTATAATGGGGAATATATGGCTATTTATTCATATCCTTGGGTGGGGGCCCCCAGTACTCTCTCCGGAATTGGTGCTTTTGGCAAGTGTGTGGCATTGTGGGGCAGGTGGGCACTGGAGATATGCCCTGGTAGTGTGAGCATCTGCCTGAGCTACGTAGATTGAGAGGGCTCATCAAAACTCCACTGCAATCTTCGATTCAGTTCCTGAGGGTCCTGGGTATAGATAGTTACACCAGATGTTGTCAAATGGTGTCATTATCCCAGGACTTGCTGCATCATAGGAGATAGAGCATTGTCCACTTGAAATCACGGAGAATAAGACGTTTTGCGATGGAAGAAGCTTTTTTAATTCGTTCATGGGATGTGGGCTTCGCTGGCTAGGCCAGCATTTATTGCCCATCCCTAATTGCCCCTTGAGAAGGTGGTGGTGAGCTGCCTTCTTGAACCGCTGCAGTCCATGTGGTGTAGGTACACCCACAGTGCTGTTAGGGAGGGAGTTCCAGGATTTTGACCCAGCAACAGTGAAGAAACGGCGATATATTTCCAAGTCAGGATGGTGAGTGACTTGGAGGGGAACTTCCAGGTGGTGGTGTCCCCATGTGTCTGCTGCCCTTGTCCTTCTAGATGGTAGTGGTTGTGGGTTTGGAAGGTGCTGTCTAAGGATCCTTGGTGAGTTGCTGCAGTGCATCTTGTAGATGGTACACACTGCTGCTACTGTGTGTCGGTGGTGGAGGGAGTGAATGTTTGTGGATGGGGTGTCAATCAAGCGGCTGCTTTGCCCTGGATGGTGTCAAGCTTCTTGAGTGTTGTGGGAGTTGCACTCATCCAGGCAAGTGGAGAGTATTCCATCACACTCCTGACTTGTGCCTTGTAGATGGTGGACAGGCTTTGGGGAGTCAGGAGGTGAGTTACTCACTGCAGGATTCCCAGCCTCTGACCTGCTCTTGTAGACACAGTATTTATTTAGCTAGTCCAGTGCAGTTTCTGGTCAATGGTAACACCCAGGATGTTGATAGTTCTGGTAAGTTAAGCAAGGTTTGTCTGGTGGTAAAGTATTTCAGCCTTTCTATCTGAGGTATATGATTTTCAGCAGCGTGTTACATTGTACCTCATGTTAGTCATGTGACATATTGCTTCAGTAAATTTGCTGTATTTGGAAAAGAAAGAAAAATTTGCATTTATATAGCGCCTTTCACAACCTCAGGACATCTCAAAGAGTTTTACAGCCAATGAAGTACTTTTGAAGTGCAGTCACTGTTGTGATGTAGTAAACACGGCAGCCAATTTGCGCACAGCAAGCTCCCACAAACAGCAATGTGATAATGACCGGATTTTCTGTTTGTGCGATGTTGGTTGAGGGATAAATATTGGCCAGGTCACTGGGGTAGCTCCCCTCCTCTTCCTCGCAGTAGTGGCCATTGGGTCTTTTATGTCCACCTGAGAGGGCAGGCAAGGCCTTGGCTTGACGTCTCATCTGAGAGACAGCACATCCACTGGTCCTCCCTCAGTACCGTCCTGGATTATTGCTCCTGTGTTCAGGTTGTACAAGGCCCAATGAGCAATGCCACAGGAGGTCCACCAGCTCATTATTAAAATGTTTGAAGGTGAGAAGAGAACTCCACTCATAGCTTGGGAAGGGAGAGTTGGGGAGGGGGTCGGTGGGGGGTAAATTCCCTGCTCGGTGCAATATTGGGCCCCACAGACCAGGAAGGCCCTCGGGATACTGCCAGAGCTGATCTCAGCTGGAATATGAGAAGGGATGTTCGTGTTATGGGTTCATGGGGAGAACTCCTGTCTCTATCAGCGACTCCCCCCACCCCAACCCCCTGCTGGGAATCACATGTGTCCGAACGCTGAGTGAGGGCAGGACCTGACCCCCCGCTGCGATGCCCCACGGGGTTGAATAGCTGACTGAAGACTGGATGCAGGAGTCATGGCACCGGACTTAAGACAGCAGCCAGCACCTTCGGAGGGGAGACTATTTGGGGGAGGAGAAACCGTTGGTGGGTCTGCTTTATGTGCATTTCATTTTGGAGGTCAGAAATGACGGGTGGTCGGACAGGCTGATAACTGATCTGCTCTCTCCTCCAGGTACCTTCCTGCTGCTCCTGTTCTTCTTTGCCTTCCTCCATTGCTGGCTCAACGCCTTTGCTGAGATGCTTCGTTTTGGAGACAGGATGTTCTACAAGGTAATGGGGGGATGAGCGGCCAAAGCTGAGGAAATGGATCTGATCAACAGTGACAGGAACATTGATGAGGAAGATGTGCTGTGAGGGGGGAGGGGGCAGGGGAGAAAGGGATGAAGAAGAGGAAAGAAGCCAGGGATTACATCCGCGCTGATCCTGGTGTAGTGAGCGGCTTTGGCAGAAGAGCAAGGCATGAGGTGGTTCCACCTAATCTGGTGACACCAACTTCAAAATGCCTTCCTGGGGTGTGGGCTTCACTGGCTGGGCCAGCATTTATTGCCCATCCCTAATTGCCCCTTGAGAAGGTGGTGGTGAGCCGCCTTCTTGAGCCGCTGCAGTCCATGTGGTGTAGGTACACCCACAGTGCTGTTAGGGAGGGAGTTCCAGGATTTTGACCCAGCGACAGTGAAGGAACGGCGATATATTCCCAAGTCAGGATGGTGAGTGACTTGGAGGGGAACTTCCAGGTGGTGGTGTTTCCATGTGTCTGCTGCCCTTTCAGTAAAGGTCACATCATCAATGCAGTCATCCACAGTCAGGTCATGAATGACCAACAAGTGAAGAAATATCCTGAAGGGAGATGAGGAGAGGGGCAGTAACATCTAAAAACACCTCGACCTTATCCAGTATTTTGATCCAGTTCATCTGCAGATCCGGTATACTAGAGAATCTTGTAAGCCAGCAGATACAGTGTACCAACAGATTCTGTGTACCAGCAGAACTGGTATACCAGGAGATACTGTATATGAAAAAATCCTGTATACTAGCAGACGTGGTATCCTAGCAGATCCAGTATACCAGTGGACCCGGCATTCCAGTGGATCTTGTACACTGATACATCCAGTATACCAGCAGATCCTGTATTCCAGTAGATCCAGTATTACCAGCAGATCCATTATTATCAGCAGATCTGTTCCAACAGATCTGGCTCACTAGCGGATCCTGTATGCTAGCAGATCTAGTCTCCCAGCGGATCCAGTACACGAGCAGCTCATTCCAGTATACCAGTGGTTCCTATGTACCAGCTGGCCCTGTAAACCAGTGGGTCAGGTATACCAGGGGATCTGATGTCCAAGCAATCCTGGTATACTAGCAGCAGTTCCTGTATCCCAGTGGATGTGATGTACCAGTGGATCCTGTATCCCAGTGGTTATTCTATAAACTGATATACAAGCAGGTCCAGTATACCGGTGGGTCTGGTATACCAGCTGACCCATAATGCCAACAGATCCCATATATCAGCAAATCCTGTGTACCAGCAAAGTTGGTATACCAGTGGATCCTGTATGCCGACAAATCAGGTTCCATAGAATCCGGTATATCAGCGGACCTGGTATATCAGTGGATCCTACTTACCAGCAGGTCCTGAATACCAGTAGTGGTTAAGGTTCACCAGCAGATCCGGAATATGAATGGATCCTGTGTACCAACAGATCCTGTATACTATCGGATCCAGTATACCTGTAGTTCTGGTCTACCAGCGGAACCAGTATCCCAGCCGATCCAGTTCACCAGCGGATTTTCCATACCAGCAGATCCCATGTGCATGCGAAGCTGGTTCACCAGCAGATCTCATATTCCAGGGAATCCAGTATATCAGCAGATCTGGTATACCAGAAGATCCGGTATAGGAGTGGCTCCTGTTTATCAGCAGATCCTGTCTAACAACAGATCCTGTATACGAGCAAATAATGCAGAGCATGAATCTGGTATACCAGTGGATCCTCTATACCAGCAGATTCTGTATACCAGCGGATCATATATACTAGTAGACACAGCATACTAGTGCATCAGTTATACAGAGCAAGTCCAACAGTATACCAGTGGGTATGGTATACCAGCACTCCCTGTATACCAGCACTTCTTGTATACCAACATACAGTCTAGACCAGTGTACCCTCTATTCTAGTGGATCCTGTATACCGGGAGATCTGGTGTACCAGTGTATCTGATATACCAGCAGATGCAGTATATCAGCAGATCCTGTATGCCAACTGATCCGGTGTACCAGTGGATTCAATAGATTCAGTAGATCCTGTATAACTTTGGAAGTTTTTTTTATTCTTGGGATGTGGGTGTCGCTGGCTAGGCAAGCATTTATTGCCCATCCCTAATTGCCCTTGAGAAGGTGGTGGTGAGCTGCCTTCTTGAACCGCTGCACCCTTTCCTTGCTCCTCTGCTGGTGAACCAGATATGCTGGTATACTGGATCCGCTAATATACTGCATCTGCTGGTATACCGGATCCACTGGTATACATTCACGCCAATGATCATCTTCAACAAGAGAGAATCTAACCATCGCCCCTTGACATTCAATGGCATTACCATCACTGAATCCCCCACTATCAACATCCTGGGGGGTTACCATTGACCAGAAACTGAACTGGACCAGCCATATAAATACTGTGGTTACAAGAGCAGGTCATGTGGTGTAGGTACACCCACAGTGCTGTTAGGGAGAGAGTTCCAGGATTTTGACCCAGTGACAGTGAAGGTACGGTGATATATTTCCAAGTCAGGATGGTGAGTGGCTTGGAGGGGAACTTCCAGGTGGTGGTGTTCCCATCTATCTGCTGCCCTTCTCCTTCTAGATGGTAGTGGTTGTGAGTTTGGAAGGTGCTGTCTAAGGAGCCTTGGTGAGTTGCTGCAGTGTATCTTGTTGATGACACACACACTGCTGCTACTGTGTGTCAGTGGTGGAGGGAGTGAATGTTTGTGGATGGGGTGCCAATCAAGCAGCCTGCACTGTCCTGGATGGTGTCAAGCTTCATGAGTGTTGTGGGAGCTGCACTCATCCAGGCAAGTGGAGAGTATTCCATCACACTCCTGATTTGTAGAAGGTGGACAGGCTTTGGGGAGTCAGGAGGTGAGTTACTCATCACAGGATTCCCAGCCTCTGACTTGCTCTTGTAGCCACAGTATTTATATGGCTGGTCCAGTTCAGTTTCTGCTCAATGGTAACCCCCAGGATGTTGATAGTGGGGGATTCAGTGATGGTAATACCATTGGATGTCAAGGGGCGATGGTTAGATTCTCTCTTGTTGAAGATGATCATTGGTGCGAATGTATACCAGTGGATCCAGTATACCAGCATATCTGGTTCACCAGCAGAGGAGCAAGGAGAGGGTGGAAGTGTTATTCCACGGGACCTGTGTAGTCCCGGGATAAGCCCATCCCTAACTGCCCTTGAGCAGGTGCTGGGGAGCCACCTACAACTGAATGCCTTGTGAGTACATTTCAGTGGGCAGTTAAGCATCAACCACTTTGGGTTGGAGTCACTTATAGGTCAGGCGGGGTAAGGATGGCAGATTTCTCCCTTGAAGGACATTAGTGAACTAGATGGGTTTGTATAAGAATCCAGTAGTTTCATGGTGATTATTAATGAGACTAGCATGTTATTCCAGATGTATTTATTAATTGAATTTAAATTCGACCAGTTGCTGTGGTGGGGTTTGAACACATGTTACCAGAGCATTAATCCAGGCCTCTGGATTACTAGTCCAGTAACATTACCACTACACTACCATCCCACTTTTGTCCCTCCAAAAGTGTCCTTGACAATGGTCTCTAGTGTTCTATTCCAGAAAGCCAGTTGGCGATAGGTAGAACTGGAGCCAATCTTTACACACTCTTATGTTTATTGACAGAGTTACACATCACAAGCATACGCCTCCTAACCCAACAACCACAGTTTTAGTCTCCATCTATTTACAGGGGCTCAAGTGAATGCCCATCACCTGCATATAATTAAATACAATTCTTATACAATTAACATCTAGTAGTTTTCTCACTGCAGAGGTTAGACTGAGTGGCCTGTAGTTACCAGGTTTATGCTCTCTCCCCTCTTGAACAAAGATCTAACTTTTTTAATCCTCCAGTTCTCGGCCATCACTCAAATATCCAAGGAGGATTGAACGATGGTTGTCAGAGCTTCTGCTACCTTCACCCTAGCTCCCCTCAGTGACCTTAGGATCCATCCCATCTAAACTTGATAGCTTTGAACGATACCAACCTGGATAGCACTTCCTTTCTATCTATCTTTATCCTATCCAATATCTTTACTCTCTCTTTTAGTGCAACATTGACTTCATCCTCGTCTTTAGTGCAGACAGCACTGTGGGCGGATTAACACCACAGCGGTTCAAGAAGGCGGCTCACCACCACCTTCTCAAGGGGCAATTAGGGAAGGGCAATAAATGCTGGCCCAGCCAGCGACGCCCACACCCTATACCTCCACAAGAAGATTTCCTTCTTTGTCCTGTAATCAGCTCCACCAAACCATTAATTATCCTTCCACTCGCTGTATGTTTATAAAGAATTTTTGGGTTCCTTTTTATTTTACCAGCTTACTGTAGCCATAGCTTTCAGCTCCCAGCTCTATCAGTGACCCGACAGCCTTGAATCCATTAGCCACCTATCATGTAATCCAGGAATGTGTATCTCGATGCATTTTTAAACATCCTTCTCCACATCTGTTCCATTGTCAGATGGTTTTCTTCTGCCTCGGCAACATTGTTCATTTTCACCCTGCTCGTGCCCATCACTGAAATGCCAGTCTAGCTCAGAGATCGATTTCTCGCATACTCTCCTCATGGGCTTCCATCCTCTACGACTTATTTGAAATGCTGCTGCTCACGCCCTTGGTTAACCTGTTCTCCCGTCACCCCTTTCATTGCCAGGTTTCCCTGCTTCCCTATGGCTGTATGAATCCATCTGACTCAATCTATACTCTCATCCTAACCTTGGCAAGGAAAGATTCGCACACACCCTATGCTTCTCTGACAATTCCCTTCTTCATGTTCCCCTCACCTTCTGCTGCCCCCTTGGTGGTAGCTCTTCCACCTATCACGCCAATACTGATCGCATTTCCCCTCCTGCCATCTCCCGCTGTGTGGCTGAGGCAAGGCGTGAATTGAAATTGTTGATAAATCTAATCTGTGATTAGGAAGTTGTGCTCTGATAAGGAGATGGTGACTCTTCCTCTTCAACTAGTTCCCCTGGTGATTAATTCTCCTCTTTTTTTAATTTTCAGGACTGGTGGAATTCCACCTCCTTCGCTAACTACTACAGGACCTGGAATGTGGTGGTTCATGACTGGCTTTACTGTTACACGTACAGTGATTTCCTCCGGGTAAGGACCCCATACATCCATATTCTCTCGCTCTCTCTCTCTCTCTCTCACGCATGGACACATGCCTTTTAAAAAATATTCTGCTTTTCTGTTCTCACGACCAAAGTGAATAACCTCATGCTTCTCCACATTATACTCTATCTGCCACCTTGTTCCCCACTCACTGAACCTGTCTATATCTCTTTGCAGCCTCTCTGTGTCCTCCTTACAGCTTACATTTCCACCCAGCTTTGTATCACCTGCAAATTTGGATACATTACTCTCTGTCTCTTCGTCTAAGTCGTTCATGTAGATTGTAACTAGTTGAGGCCCCAGCAATGACCCTTGTGGCACTCCACTAGTCACAGCCTGCCAATCTGAAAATGCCCCATTTATCCCTACTCTTTGCTCCCTGTATGTTAACCAATCCCCTATCAATGCTAATATATCACTGCCAACTCCATGAGTCCTTATCTTGTGTATTAACCTTTTGTGTGGCACTTTATCGAATGCCTTTTGAAATTTCAAGTATGCTACATCTACTGGTTCCCCTGTATCTACCCGACTAGTCAAATCTTCCTTCCCTTTTGGAAAACCACGCCGATTCTGTCTGCCAAATCCCGACACAAATGCACATCCAGAATTACACACACACTGATGTGACAAACATATCCTAGACTTCTCGCCAAGAGATCATCCTTAAGTCGTGGCCTTCTGACACACTTGACAGTGAGTCTCGACAGGCTATTTGAGGCAGCGTGTATTGGAACCAAACTGGATTCTGCTCGCTCTGGAGGAGGATGAATGGACAGCAGGTACTGACGTGAAGGCTGGCTGCTGTTGTCTGCTCTCTGGCCCTGAATGTTGAGATCAGTTGTAGCTACCCTGTCAGCATTCAGGCTGAGATCTGCTGAGTGGGGACTTTCAACCGGGGATCTCCTAGGCCCATGTAACCCAGTATCGCACTGGTGGAGCATTTACACACACATAGCCATGCATTTTTTAACTCGGGTGTTTACATGTAGTTCAATGAACTGCTGAACAGCAACATCAGCAAGGAATGCATAATCCATTCTGTTTCTCCTGTCTCGTTGCAGATTTTTGGTAGGAGGTTTCGTGTTGCTGCAATGCTGTCTGTCTTCATTCTTTCTGCAGTTGTTCATGAGTATGTCCTAACACTTTGCCTGGGCTATTTCTACCCAGTCATGTTCTGCCTCTTTGCCATCTTTGGAGGTAGGTGATACACGTGGGTTTACAAATAGTCATTTGGTAGTACAGAACTTGTGTATTGCTGAGAAAAGACATTATGTAGAAGCTCTTTGTCTTGCACTCATCAGGACAATCGCAAGAATACCAATGTCAGGGGAAGCAACAACTTTATACTGTATGAGAAGAGAGTGCTGATTGGTAGGCGAGCGGACTTTTATTGATAGAGGCATTGCCGTGGAGAATGCACCAGTTGATGGTGACTGACAATTAACTGCCAAGCATTGTTTGAAATTTAAACCAGGCGGCTTGTTTCAAACAATGCTTGGCAGTTAACTGTCAGTCACCATTAACTGGTGCATTCTCCATGGCAATGCCTCTATCAATAAAAGTCCACTCACCTACCAATCAGCACTCTCTTCTCATACAGTATAAAGTTGTTGCTTCCCCTGACACTGGTATTCTTGCGATTGTCCTGATCAGTGTTAAACGAAAAGCTTTGACAAAATGTCTTTTTCCAGCAATACACATGGGTCCGCTAATGTTACGGTGGGGGGGGGGGGGGGGGGGCGGGTGGGGGGTGGCGTTCAGAGGGTGAGGGTGGGGAACAGTCAGCATCAATCAGCAAAATAGATCACGCCCAGTGACTGCATGTGGACATGAGCTGATGTCCATTCAGACCGAATTGTAGGAGTTGCCTTGGTTGAATAACCCCCTGATAGGAACTCTCTGTGCTCACCGTGTGAAGATTGGGCACTTCGGGTGAGGTAGCCAACACATCTGGGCCTTCCGGGGAGGAGGGTTGAATGTGCTGTTGGGTGGGAGCAGAAGTTACTGTATACCTTCACAACACACGCAGGATTTTCTGCAGGGCAATAATCTGGAAATGACCTGGTTAACAGCAGCCAGAATGGATTCCAAGGGGGAACGTCCTGGCTGGTCAACCATTGACCATGTTAGAAATGCAGGTCCCTTTAAGCGTAAACCAGGACCAGCTTCAGAGTGAATTGAGAGCAGTGATGCTCATCGAAGCCTGGACTAAAGAGGTGGGCTTTTCCCCAGTACAGGGGCTTGCGTCTGGACAGGAAATGGATTTGAAAGGGAAGAGCGCAAACTGGTGTTTGTACCAAACTATAGCTTAACAATAAAACAGTCGTGATTCACAGAATGTCTTCTGCTCCCTGGTTTGGTAAATGGAGATCCACCTATTAGACAGCCACCCCTCAATAGCTTGTGAACTGTGGAAAGCCCTTATGATCTGATGTACCTAGACTTCCAGAAGGCATTTGACCAAAGTGCCACATGGAAGGCTTTTAGCTGAGCTGGACAACAGCCTGAGGGGGGAGGAGGTAACATCGGCAGGGGGTGGGGGTGCGGGTGGGTGGGTGTGAGGGGTGGGGGAGACCTTTGCGCTGGCCTGTAGCAGGCTGAAGTTGTTTGCTGGGCCTAGGAGAAACATTCTCCTGCTCCACCAAAATAAAATTCAACGTCACTTGGGCCATTTTTGGACAGCATCTAAGGGTCCCTTTAAGAACAGCTGGTTAGGCCCCTCAATGCCTGGTACAGATGAGCTGAGTGTCTGTTCCACATGCTCTACCCAATTGTACTTCAAAATGACAACCACGTCTATATGCACATCACATGGCTTGGTTTACATGCTCCAAATGGTCTCCCACTTGAAACATGTGACCACCCTAGAACCAGCATAAATGGGATGTTAAATAACTCAACGCCATTTTTGAGGCACTACTGGAGGTGGGCAGCAGCAATGATTGAGGAGAATATTACCGAGCTGGAGAGAGGGGATGACCTGGTGGTCAGAGGCAAAATCTATTTGTTTTTTTTCCCCCATTATTCTTTCATGGGATTTGGGCATCACTGACAAGGCCAGCATTTATTGCCCATCCCTAATTGTCCCTTGCACTGAGTGGCTTGCTGGGCCATTTCAGGGGGTAGTTAAGGGTCAACCACATTGCTGTGGGTCTGGAGTCACATGTAGGCCAGGCCAGGTAAGGACAGATTTCCTTCCCTAAAGGACATTAGTGAACCAGATGGGTTTTTACAACAATCGATGATAGTTTCATGGTCACCATTACTGAGACTAGCTTTATATTCCAGATTTATCAACTGAATTTAAATTCCACCAGCTGCCATGGTGGGATTTGAACACATATCCCCCCAGAGCATTAGCCTGGGCCCCTGGATCACTAGATCTGTAACATTACCACAATGCCACCGTCTAACTCAGAGCTAAGAGTTAGGTTAGGGTTAAGGTTAGAGCTAAGAAACAACATTGCTGGAAATATTCTATAGTCACCAACTAGTGGGAAAGATATAGAGGAACAAATTTGCAGGGAAAATTACTGAGAGGAGACTGGCAGTTAACGTAAAAGGGAATCAAAGAGCCTTCTATAAGCATATAAATCATAAAAAGATGGTAAAAGGAAGGGTAGGGACAGTTGGAGACCAAAAAGGGAATCCAAGCAGGGACGCAGAGGCCATGCCTGAGTATTAATTCAGTACTTTGCAAGTAAGATCCAGCCCTCCATCATTCTCTGGGTGAAAAGTACTCAACTCCCCTCTGACCCTTCCACCAATTAACTTAAACCTATTACCCTTGATTATTGACCTCTCTGTTAATGGAACCCACACTCTCTGTGCCCCTCATAATTTTACACACCTCAATCAAACCTCCCCTCAGCCTTCTCTGTTCCAAAGAAAATAACCCCAGCCTATCCAAACTTTCCTCAGAGCTAAAATTCTCCAGTCCTGACAACATCCTTGCAAATCTCCTCTGTACCCCCTCCAGTGGGATCACATTCTTCCTGTAATGTGGAGCAAAACTGCACGCAGTATTCTAGGTGTGGTATAGCTAGCATTTTATACAGTTCTAGTGTAACCTCCCTGCTCTTATATTCTATGCCCCGGCCAATAAAGTTTCCCATATGCCTTCCTAACCACCTTATCTACCTGTCCTTCTACTTTGAGAGATGTGTGGACATGCACTCCAAGATCCCTCTGTTCCTCTACACTTCTCAGTATCCTACCATTTAGTGTGGATTCCCTTTCCTTGTTAGCCTTCCCCAAATGTATTACCTCACACTTCTCTGGATTGAACTCCATTTGCCACTCTTCTACCCACCTGACCAGTCCATCGATATCTTCCTGCAGTCCACAGCTTCCTTCTTCATTATCAACCACAATTTTTGTATTGTCTACAAATTTTTTAATCATGTCACCAACACTTAAGTCATCATCATAATCGCGTCTGTTTCCCTCCGTTATCTAATATGGCCAATTCTTGCCTGTGCAGCCATCTGTTGTACATTCTAACGTGGCTGTAGAGCCCAATGACAGACCTGCACGGCTTTCCACAGCAAGGATGAATTGCCTGATTTTGTAGGGACTGCCCAGTCTTTCTAGCTTGCCTTTTGTCCTTAGCTGCCTGTATTCTTTGCTGTTCAAAGGAAACAACACCACTACTTGAGATCCTTTCCCAGGTAGCTCTTTATTGTACATTTTTCTCCCAGTCCGTAGTGGATATGACACATTTCCTGAGGCTTTCCTTCAAGGACTCCTTGAACCTTAATCTCGGCCTGCCTTGCAGTTCAAGTTTAAGTTGTGAATACCTGACCGCCTGAGGAATTTTATCATCAGTCATACGCACTACATGTCTACTCCATTTGAGCTGGGCTCTGATGATGAGTACTTCAATTCCAGACATTTCTGCTCTTAGAAGTATCTCAGTATGTGAGACTTTGTCCTCCCATTTGATGCCCATGTTGTTTCCAAAACATCTCATGTGGAACCTGTCCGACTGCTTGGTATATCTGGAGTATGTAGTCTATGTCTCACAGGCAGAACAGAGGGTAGGTATTCTGGGGAAGAGAATTCCACAGACTAATGGCCCTCAGAGAAAAAAAATTCTCCCCACCTCTGTCTTAAACGGTAGACCTCTTATTCTTAAACTGCCTCCCCTAGTTTTAGTCTCTCCCACAAGTGGAAACATCCTCCCGGTATCCACCCTGTCAAGTCCCCTCAAAATCTTATATGTTTCAATAAGATCACCTCTCATTCTTCTCAACTCCAATGAATACAGGCCCAACCCATTCAACCTTTCAGTTATCTACAGCCTTCAGGGTTGTGTCATTGGTAGTTTTAGCAGTTGGGGTATAGTCAGGATCTGGTGATGGTTGGTAGAGTATCTCTGTTTCCCTTAGGCTGATAGTTAGCCCATAGTCAGCCACTGAGAGACATTAGTTGACGGCCATGCTCACAGTGTGACACAAGGACAGAGTCACCAGCAAACAGCAATTCCTGCATCATCGTCTCTAATACTTTAGTTGAGGATTTCAGTTGTCTCAGGTTGGAGAGGCTGCCATCTGTTCGGAATTGGATGTAGATTCCATCAACATTTCCATCAAATGTTCCAGAAAACATGGCGGCAAACAGTATATGGAAAAGCACAGGGTCTATGACGCAGCCCTGCTTCACACCACTTGTTCCGTTAAAGGAGTCAGTGTATTCACCACAGTCAGTGACTCTGGTCGTCATCCCATTGTGAAGCTGCTCAATCAGATCATCCAAGTTTGGCTAAGGCTTTCCACAAGGCCTCTCTGTTTACTGTGTCAAAGGATTTTGTCAGGTTAACAAAGGCACAGGACAGTCCCTTCTGCTGTTCACAGCACTTCTCTTGTATTTGTCGAAGGGTGAAGATCGAGTTGCAAGTGCCTCTGCCTTTCCTGAACCCACTTTGACTCTCTGGCAGTGCACATTCTGCTATGTGATTTACCCAGTCTGTTGAGTAGAACTTTTGCTGGGCCCTTACCAGCTATCAGAAGCAGCGAGATTCCCTTGTGGTTGTCACCCACCGATTTCTGCCCGTTTCCCTTTGTAAATGTGAACAACCCTGGCATCCTTGAGCTCCTGGGGAATGGTGTGTTGATCCCCCTATTCTGATGACGGTGTAATTGTGTGAGTTTGTGTGACTAGCTGGGGTCCCTGGATTGAGAAATTGTCTCTGGGATCCTGTTGGAGCTTGGAGCTCTCCTGATGGCTCTGTCAAACTCTTGAACAAAGGGTTTCCTGTCCATGTGTTCACATTTGGGCCAGTCTGGAAGCTTGTCCACAGTTGCCCCATTTAGAGAGGAAAGGCTGTTAAGCACATCATTTAAAGTGCTCAGCACAGTGCTCTTTGATAACTGTCCCGTCCATCAGGAGAGATTCCCTGTCAGTGCTGGGAGTAGCCGCTTGAGGGCGGGTCATAGACAGGGCTTTATAGGAATTCCTCATGTCATACTGATCAGCGCAGAGTTCTCTGGCTTGTTTGACTCGTCATGCCTGGCAGCCTCTGTTGCAGGTTCCTTCTGCTATCCCGGAGTCTAAGTCACTGGTACGTACCACAGTATTGAGCCTTGTGGAACCTCACTGGAAATAACCTTCCAGTCACAAAACCGCTCGTCCACCATAATCCTTTCGGGTATGATTATAAGCCCGGTGGGATTTTCCGCTCCCGCGGGAGTGAGCCAATTTTGGATCCGACTCGCCACTTGCCCTTGGGCCCCATTAGCTTTTGTTTTTCTGACAAGTCTGCCCAAGTGTGACCCTGTCAAAAGAGTTGCTGAAATCCATGTTGACTACATCAAATGTGCTACCCTCATTGTTACTGAGTCAGAAAATGGAATCAAGTTAGTCAGACATGACCTTCCCTTAACAAATCCACTTGACTCTCCCTGACTAATCCATGCCTTTCCAAATGGCCCCCCTCTCACTGCTTTTCCAACAATTCACCCTCACCACTGTGGTCAGGCTGACTGGCCTTGTAATTATTCAGGTCATTCCGCCCTCCCTTTTTAAGCAACAGTCCAATGTTAGGAGTCCTCCAGTCCTCCGGCACCACACCTGGAACCAGAGAGGATCGGAAAATGATGGTCAGAGCCTCCGCTATTTACTCCCTGGCACCCTGAGCAGCCTGAGATACAGTTCATCCAGGGGCTGGGGGCTTGTCCACTGCGAAGGATTCTAAACGCCTTAATATTTCCCTCTCACTATGTTTATCTCACTCCTTCTCTTTCACTTCAGTGTCTGCTCCCTTCCTCTCTTTTGCGAAAGGAGATTCAAAGCATTCATTCAGAGCCATTGCCCACATCTCCTACCTCCACACACAGGTTACCCTTTTGGTTTCTGATCAGCCCTATTCTTTCCTTTTAGTTACACTTGGGCTTTTTCTATATTTAGAAAACACTGTTGGGATTTCCTTGACTTTACTGGCCAATATTTTTTCATGCCCTCTATCTTTGCTTTCCTAATTTCCTTTCTCTGCGGGTCCTGAGCTCTTGATGTATTATATGTGCTTCTTTATTGCCTTATCCTACCAAGGATGCTCTTTGACAGGCTTTAGATTGTTGAGTTTCCCCCTTTGTCTTTGTGGGAACCTATTTATCCTCAACCCTCACTATCTCCTCCTTGGACACCTCCCATTGCTCTGACGCTGATTTACCTTCTACTCCATTTTGTGCCACATCACATCTCAGCTTTGTAACATTTGGCTTTTCCCCAGTCAAAAGCTCCTACTCTTGGTCCATCTTTCTCCTTTCCCGTAACTGCCCCACATCTAACTGGATTAGGGATCAGTCCCACTAAAATCGTGTCCCAATGCTATCCCTCCTGCCTGCCCAGCTTAATTCCCGGAAACTCAGTCCAGAGCTGTCCCTTCTCCCGTTGGGCCTGCCATGTACTGGCTAAAAAGGTTCCCCTGAGTGCAGTTGAAGAATTCTCCACTCTCTATAGCTTTTACACTGAATTTATCCGGGTTAATATTAGGGCAGTTGAAATCCCTTTCGTTCCTGGAGTTCTCAGGAAGATGTCAACATGTTTGCTCTCCTGTCTCCCTCTGACTTTTCAGCACTGTGATTGTCTCTTTCTGTTCTCAGCTCAACCCATGAGGCCTCATTTGAAGATCCTCCGAACATATCATCCCTCCTCATAGCTGTGATCGGTTTCTTCAACCAATATTGCAACCCCCATCCTCCTTTTCCCTCCCCCTCTCTATCCTGTCTGAAAACCCTGTAACCAGGAATGTTCAGCTGCCCATTCCTGCCCTATGATCAGCCCCGACATTGTTCTTCCATTGGTGTCCTCAGTTCATCTTCCTCGTCGACTAGACTCCTTGTATTGAACAATACACCACCAGTCACTGAACAACACCCTGTTCACGTTCTTCTAGCCTTTCTGTCCTGACCTTCCACACTTTCTAGCAAACTTCTTGTCTTCCCATTTTCAGTTTTGTTTCTCTTTCTTCTGAATCTGTGCTCACATTCCCATCCCTCTCATCCCTGTTCTGTTACAGACCAACCTTAAACACTGTGTCCAGTTCTGTTTCAGTCCCACCTTGAGCACTGTGTCCAGTTCTGTTTCAGTCCCACCTTAAACACTGTGTCCAGTTCTGTTTCAGTCCCACCTTGAGCCCTGTGTCCAGTTCTGTTTCAGTCCCACCTTAAACACTGTGTCCAGTTCTGTTTCAGACCCACCTTGAGCCCTGTGTCCAGTTCTGTTTCAGACCCACCTTGAGCCCTGTGTCCAGTTCTGTTTCAGTCCCACCTTGAGCCCTGTGTCCAGTTCTGTTTCAGTCCCACCTTAAACACTGTGTCCAGTTCTGTTTCAGACCCACCTTGAGCCCTGTGTCCAGTTCTGTTTCTGTCCCACCTTAAACACTGTGTCCAGTTCTGTTTCAGTCCCACCTTGAGCCCTGTGTCCAGTTCTGTTTCAGTCCCACCTTGAGCACTGTGTCCAGTTCTGTTTCTGTCCCACCTTGAGCACTGTGTCCAGTTCTGTTTCAGTCCCACCTTGAACACTGTGTCCAGTTCTGTTTCAGTCCCACCTTGAGCACTGTGTCCAGTTCTGTTTCAGTCCCACCTTGAACACTGTGTCCAGTTCTGTTTCAGTCCCACCTTGAGCACTGTGTCCAGTTCTGTTTCAGTCCCACCTTGAGCACTGTGTCCAGTTCTGTTTCAGTCCCACCTTGAGCACTGTGTCCAGTTCTGTTTCAGTCCCACCTTGAACACTGTGTCCAGTTCTGTTTCAGTCCCACCTTGAGCACTGTGTCCAGTTCTGTTTCAGTCCCACCTTGAGCACTGTGTCCAGTTCTGTTT
>NC_135917.1:13890844-14073344 GCF_964194155.1 Cetorhinus maximus | reverse complement strand
GGCCCAGCCAGCGACACCCACATCCCATGAATAAAAAAAATACCATGTGCTATCCTCTGGTTGGTGGGTCTTCATAGTGAGACTTTAGCTTACAGACTGCATTGATAAAGATCATAAAGATCATAAAGACCATATCATAAAGACCAGATCATCAAAGACCATAAAGATGTCCACCCACTCGCAGAGTTTAAACACATCAGCTCACAATCTTACCCCAAATACACCGTCTACACACGATAAATACATTGCACTCGGAACACCAAACAAGGAAGTAATATTGAAGCCAGCAGAATGAGAATACTGTATCACCAGCAGTTATAGTGGAAAGGTATGTTCACAGAATCATAGAATTGTTACAGTATAGAAGGAGGCCATTCAGCCCATCCTGTCTGCACTGACTGAGCGTTTTAACTCTGTGCCAATCTCCTGCCTTTTCCCTGTAACCCTGCACATTGTTTCTATTTAAATAATCACCCAATGCCCTCTTGAAAGCCTCAATCGAACCTGCCTCCACCTCATCATGTTCCAGAGTTTTATCTTTCCCAATAAGACTTTGAGGAAAACTGGAGATCGAATTCTCAAAGCTTTTATTTCAGTGATGAATTTGTACAAATGTGTTTGCGTCGTGCTGTCCAGTCATAAACTCGCACGGGCGAAGAGGAAGTGCTGGAAATACTCAGCAGGTCAAGCAGCATCTGTGGGGTTAACGTTCCAAACCACCGACCTTCCATCAGCCAAACTGGCAGGAGCAGCGAGAGAGCGGTGCAAATAACTACAGCTTGTCGTAGTTTGCTTGCTGATCGTTGGAAAAGGAGAAAGTAAAGTTTTAAACATAGAAACTCGGAGGAGGAGGCCATTCGGCCCTTCAAGCCTGCTCCGCCATTCAATATGATCATGGCTGATCCTCTATCTCAACACCATATTCCCGCTCTCTCTCCAGACCCCTTGATGCCCCTAACATCCAAAAATTTATCAATTTCATTCTTGAATATACTCAGTGACCCGGCCTTCACAGCCTCTGTGGTAGAGAATTCCACAGGCTGACCACCCTCTGAATGAACAAATCTTTCCTCATCTCAGTCCTAAATGGCCTACCCCGTATCCTGAGACTGTGGCCCCTGGTTCCAGACTCCCCAACCAGGGGAAACATCCTCCCTGCATCCAGTCTGTCCAGCCCTGTCAGAATTTTATACGTTTCAATCAGATCCCCTCTCATTCTTCTAAACTCTAGTGAATACTGGCCCAGTCAGCTCAATCTCTCCTCATACAACAGTCCTGCCATCCCCGGTATCAACCTAGTGAACCTTCACTGCACTCCCTCTATGGCAAGTATATCCTTTCTTAGGTAGGGAGACCAAAACTGCACACAATACTCCAGGTGTGGTCTCACCAAGGCCCTGTACAACTGCAGTGAGACATCCCTATTTCTGAACTCAAATCCTCTTGCAATGAAGGACAACATACCATTCGCCTTCCTAACTGCTTGCTGCACCTGCCTGTTTACTCTCATTGACTGGTGTACAAGGACACCCAGGTCCCTTTGTATATCCACATTTCCCAATATATCACCATTTAAATAATACTCTGCCTTTCTGTTCTTCACACCGAAGTGTATAACTTCACATTTATCCATGTTATATTGCATCTGCCATGTGTTTGCCCACACACACAACTTGTCTAAATCACTCTGAACCCTCCTTGCATCCTCCTCACAACTCACAACCCCCGCCCAGTTTTGTGTCATCAGCAAACTTGGAAATATTGCATTTGGTTCCCCCATCCAAGTCATTGATATATATTGTGAATAGCTGGGATCCAAGCACTGATCCCTGTGGTACCCCACTGATCACTGCCTGCCACCCAGAAAAAGACCCATTTATTCCCACTCTCTGGCTGGGATTATCCGGCCCTGTTGTGAGTGGGACCCGCCGTGGGTGAGGTGGTGCCCCAGCCAGAAGCCCATTGGCTTGCGGCCGGACCGGAAGATCCCGATGGCGGGCGGGTCCGGAAAATCCCACACTCTTGTTTCCGGTCTGTCAACCAATTCTCAATCCATGCCAGTATATTACCCCCAATCCCATGTGCTTTAATTTTGCCCACTGGCCTCTTATGTGGGGCCTTATCAAAAGCCTTCTTGAAATCCAAATACACCACATCCACTGGTTCTCTCTTATCTATTCTACTGGTTACATCCTCAAAAAACTCCAGTAGATTAGTTCAGCATGATTCCTTTTCATAAACCCATGCTGACTTTGTCTAATCCCGTTAATGCTTTCCAAGTGTTCTGTTACCATGTCTTTTACAATAGACTCTAGCATTTTCCCCACGACTGACGTTAGACTAACTGGTCTGTAATTCTCTGTGTTTTCTCTCCCTCCTTTTTTAAATAGTGGGATTATATTTGCCACCCTCCAATCTGTAGGAACTGCTCCAGAGTCAATAGAATTTTGGAAGATGACCACCCATGTATCCAATATTTCCAGTTGCCACTTCCTTTAGCACTCTGGGATGTAGGTTATCAGGCCCTGGGGATATTTCAGCCTTTAGCCCCATTAATTTCTCTAGCACCATTTCATTATTAATAAAGATTGTCTTAAATTCCTCTTTCTCACTAGACCCTTGGTTCCCTAACATTTCTGGGAAATTATTTGTGTCCTCTTTTGTGAAGACAGAACCAAAATATGTGTTCAATTCTTCTGCCATTTCTTTGTTCCCCATTATAACTTCCCCCGTTTCTGACTGTAAGGGGCCTACGTTTGTCTTCACTAATCTTTTTCTCTCCACATACTTATAGAAGCTTTTGCAGTCAGTTTTTATGTTCCCTGCAAGTTTACTCTCATACTCCATTTTCCCCTTCTTGATTAATCATTTTGTCCACTTTTGCTGAATTCTAAACTGCTCCCAATCCTCAGGCTTGCTGCTTTTTCTGGCAATTTTATGTGTCTCCTCTTTGGATCTAATACTATCCCTAATTTATTTTGTAAGCCATGATTGAGCCACCTTTCCTGTTTTATTTTTGCGCCAGACAGGAATGAATAATTGTTGTAATTCATGCATACATTCCTTAAATATTAGCCATTGCCTATCCACTGTCAACCCTTTTAGTAAGGTTCCCCAGTCCATCATTGCCAACTCGTGCCTCATACCCTCATAGTTCCCTTTATTTAGATTCAGGGCCCTAGTTTTGAATTCAACTTCTTCACTCTCCATCCTAATGAACAATTCTATCATTTTATGGTCGCTCTTCCCCAACAAGATTGTTAATTAATCCTTTCTCAATGCACAATACCCGGTCTAGGGTAGCCTGCTCTCTAGTTGGTTCCTCAACATATTGGTCTAAAAAACCATCATGTACACACTCCTCCTCCACAGTATTATTGCTAGTTTGGTTTGTCCAATCTATATGTAGATTAAAGTCACCCATGATTATAGTTGTACCCTTACTGCATGCATCGCTAGTTTCCTGCTGAGTGCCTTCCCTTACATCTCCATTACTGTTTGGGGGCCTATAGACAGCCCCCACTAACGTTTTCTGACCCTTGGTGTTTCTTATCTCCATCCAACAGATTCTATGTCATGATTTTCTGAGCCAATATCCTTCCTCACTATTGCATTGATTTCCTCCTTCACTAACAATGCTACCCCACCGCCTTTCCCTATTTGTCTGTCCTTCCTATATATTGAATACCCTTGGATGTTCAGTTCCCACCCTTGGCCACCCTGCAGCCATGTCTCCGTAATTGCAACTATATCATAACTGTTTATATCTGAGCTGTTAATCATTTACCTTATTGCGAATGCTTCACACATTAAGATACAATGCCCTTAGACTTGTTTTTTTAACCTTGTTAGTCATCTTAGCTTTATTTTGCACTCTGACCCCATTTGTTTATCGTCCTTGTTTTTTTTGCCTTCCACTTTTGCTTCTTACTTTTCTGCCTTTTGTTTCTATTCTTGTTTCCCCCTCCTCTGTCCCCCTGCTCTGGCTCCCATCCCCCTGCCATTCGAGTTTAAACCCTCCCCAACAGCATTATCAAACAGCACCCCCACCCTGAGGACACTTGTCCCAGTCCTGTCCAGATGTGACCCGTCCAGTTTGGTACTGGTCCCACCTTCCCCAGAACCGGTCCCAATGTCCCAGGAATCTGAATCCCTCCCCTCTACACCATTGCTTCAGCCACGTGTTCATCCGATATATCCTGTTATTTCTGCTCTGATTGGCACATGGCACTGGTAGTAATCCTGAGATTAATACCTTTGAGGTCCTACTTTTTAAATTTATGTCCTAACTCCCTATATTCAGCTTGTAGGACCTCGTCCCTTTTTTAACCTATGTCGTTGGTACCAATATGTACCATGACCACTGGCTGTTCACCCTACCCCTCAGAATGCCCCACGGCCTCTCCGAGACATCCTTGACACTGGTCTATCTGTTAGAGAGGGGGATTCCTGCACTACCTCTCCTCTCCGGTCTAAACCTCACCTTCTTCCAACCCTAACAGCAGCTTTTAGTTAATTGCTAAATTAAAGAGAGACTAGACTTTAGATAGAATTTAACCCTTAAACTCCTTCAGTCACCAAACTCTAACTGAAGCTCTCTACTGCAGCCAAACACAGCACAGCACGGAGAATGGAGCTTTTAGTTGATCATCGATTCTATCATGAGTTAAAAATCCCTCCTGCAACATTTTTGAGGTTCAGGGATATATTTGTGTGTACACTACCTGGGTAGTGATCTGACAGAGTGTGCCTCTATCCCCCCACCGCCTCCTCCAACTTTATAAAACCCACTCGACTTTCATTTAACTGATTTGGATAAAAATAAGCTGAGTTGTATCAAAAGTGGCCAATCGACTCCAGCGGTGAAGATGTAAATCTCCCCCTAGCAGGTAAATGTTGTTTCTTTACTCTATGTTTGCTAAAGACTGTATGGGCTAGTGAACTCACGGATAGTGCTCCTGGCACTGCTGGGATTGTGTGTCATGAACTGAGACACCCCAGCCTGTGATTTTCTGTCCATTCGCTTTAACAAGTGGAAAAGTTGCACTTAAGCGCTGGAAGACAGGACCATGATGTCAGGAACTGGCTGAGGATGGGGAAAGTGTTTGTGGTGAGGCTGCCTGACATATACTGGGGGCAAATGGTTCAACCAGTGGCTGTTTGGTTCTCATTCTGTTGGATTGCCTTCGCACGCGAGTGCTCATTTCATAGGAAGTGACTCTTGGATTAAACTTGGACAGGAACCCTCAATACTTCCTAATGCAGCAGTGTGCAGCTAAAATCCATGTCCGACAATCTGTTATGAACAGTTACTCTCCAAAGTATTTCAGCTCCCTGAAGTGAGTCGCGCTGAGGCATGTTTATGAGGGAGGCCTGACTCTGGCCTGCAGGACACAGCTACAGGCTGACAGAACGAGTCACACAGAGGACGTAGGTTTGGGATAGCAGGCAAGGAACATACCTGGGGCAAGAAAGCAGCCCAAGGCAAGGAACTGGAGTTCGAGCAGGGAGGGAAAACACAGAATGGGGGTATGAGTGGCTGACAGTGAGCGTAGAAGATTATGTAGCCAATAAAGGGTAGTGGAAACTGAGAAACAAGAACATGGAGGGACACCCGTGCCTGTAAATGCACGGTCAAGAATCAAGACATTTCAATGGTTTCTATTACAGGCCACATTACAGGTTAAAGCACTGCAAGTCTGAACAGATCTGGTGAATAGTTCCAGGCAAGCACAACAGGAGCCTATTATTAAATCCAAGACACCCATGTCCACAGAGAAGCTTCTACGTTGGCTTTTTAAAGGAACATGAGGCAGGAATTTCGCACGGGAAAAATCCATTTTGACAAGCAAGTGGAACTCTGCACGAATCTCAGAGGCACAGATTTAAACAATGGGCATCAGCGTTTAGGCTGTCCCAGAAGATGCTCACTGGAGGAGAAACAAATACCCAGCCACCCTGCAGGAGGCTGCTGACGTCCACTCAAAACACACCACAGCTGGTGCCTGACCGAGATCGAACATCGATCCTTGTTTGACTGGTACAGTACACCAGTGCAAATGCAGACTTCAGGAACAGCAACAATTCCACAGCACTGCAGTAACATTCTGGATATATCACTGAAATCAACCACACTGCAGTATCCAAGAAAGAGACTGAAGACGATTAATTGCAGTATCCAGCTGAGATATAACACTGAACCCTGCTACACTGCAGTATCCATCCATCACAGAACTCAAAGTATCTATCCGACATGCATTACTGAACTCGACTACACTGCAGTACACAACCCAGATACATCATTGAGCTCGACCACACTGCAGTATTAATGCCAGAACAATCACTGAACTCGGCTCCACCTCAGTATTAATCCCAGATACATCATTGAGCTCACCCACACTGCAGTATTAATCCCAGATACATCACTGAGCTCGACCACACTGCAGTATTAATCCCAGATACATCATTGAGCTCGATCACACTGCAGTATTAATCCCAGATACATCATTGAGCTCGACCACACTGCAGTATTAATCCCAGATACATCATTGAGCTCGACCACACTGCAGTATTAATCCCAGATACATCATTGAGCTCGACCACACTGCAGTATTAATCCCAGATACATCATTGAGCTCGACCACACTGCAGTATTAATACCAGATACATCATTGAGCTCGACCACACTGCAGTATTAATCCCAGATACATCATTGAGCTCGACCACACTGCAGTATTAATCCCAGATACATCATTGAGCTCGACCACACTGCAGTATTAATCCCAGATACATCACTGAGCTCAACCACACTGCAGTATTAATCCCAGAGGCACGACTGAACGGCACTACACTGCAGTATTAATACCAGATACATCACTGAACTCAACTACATTGCAGTATTAATCCCAGCTCGATTACAGTGCAGTATTATTCCCAGATATAACACTGGCATGTACCCAGCAATGTGCTAAAATGTCCAGATATGTCCTGTACACAAAAAGCAGGACAAATCCAATTACCACCCCATCAGTCTACTCTCAATCATCAGTAAAGTGATGGAAGGGGTTATCAACGGTGCTATCATATGGCACTTGCTTAGCAATAACCTGCTCACTGATGCTCAGTTTGGGTTCCACCAGGGTCAATCAGCTCCTGACCTCAGTACATGCTTGATTCAAACATGGACAAAAGCTGAACCCCCGAGGTGAGGTGAGAGCGACTGCCCTTGACATCAAGGCAGCATTTGACCAAGTGTGGCATCAAGGAGCCCTAGCAAAACTGGAGTCAATGGGAATCAGGGGGAAAACTCTCCACTGGTTGGAGTCATACTGAGCACAAAGGAAGATGGTTGTGGTTGTTGGAGGTCAGTCATCTCAGCTCCAGGACATCACTGCAGGAGTTCCTCAGGGTAGTGTCCTAGACCCAACCATCTTCAGCTGCTTCATCAATGACCTTCCTTCCATCATAAGGTCAGAAGTGGGGATGTTCGCTGATGATTGCACAATGTTCAGCACCATTCGCGATTCCTCAGATACTGAAGCAGCCCATGTCCAAATGCAACAAGACCTGGACAATATCCAGGCTTGAGCTGACAAGCGGCAAGTAACATTTGCGCTGCACAAGTGCCAGGCAATGACCATTGTTATGGCACAACGAATGGTAAATGCTGAGCTGCTCAAACACCGGAGGGAAACTTGTAACATCTGCCACAACTGTTTTGCAATTTGTGTGTTATTTCTAGTTGCGTGCCTTAAATTCAGTAGTAATAATTCCACCGAGACTTAGAGGTTTTTTTTACAAAACTAAATTAAACATTTATTAATAGATGAAAAGATTTTAAGCACGTGCATAGGTCTACAAATTACTATTATAATAACTCCTAACTCCCTATTACACCTCCAGTAAAAACAAATACATTTCAATAGATCCAGGCAAAGCACACAATACCCTGGACAGTGATATCCACAGTGAATTTTCTTAGCTTCGGTTCCTGTAGACAACAGCTTGATGCACAGAGGCTGGAGGCTTTTCATACTTGTGTTAGATCTTAAAATTCCTTCTCTTTTACACATAAACTCATCTCCTTTATATATGTTTCTCCCTTTTTAATGTAAATTCTATTGTTCCAATAGTTCTTTGCAACTTTACTTTTCTCATAATATAAATCTTTCATAGTACTAATTTTATCAGTAACCTTTGGGAAAAATAAACACACTGTTTGGTTTGCTTTATGGCTAGGTGTAACATCTTACCATCTCTTTGAACTTCAAACTAACCTAATTTTATGTAAAAATGCAAATGTTCCTCACACCTCACATTTTAAAACTTCAGATATGTTTACATATTTAGCATTTCAAACCTAGCTTCCCTTTTGATAACTCAAAAACTCCAGACCATTGCCCCCAATTCAATCAAATCCATCACATACACACACACATTGACACAGAGAAACTAATCCAAACCTCACTATTAACCTACCTTATATTTTCATGACACCATCTCCAACAAGAGAGAATCTAACCATCGCTCCTTGACATTCAATGGCATTACCATTGCTGAATCCCCCACTATCAACACCCTGGGGGTCACCATTGACCAGAAACAAAACTGGACTAGCCATATAAATACTGTGGCTACAAGAGCAGGTCAGAGGCTAGGAATCCTGCGGCAAGTAACTCACCTCGTGACTCCCCAAAGCCTGTCCACCATCTACAAGGCACAAGTCAGGAGTGTGATGGAATACTCCCCACTTTCCCGGATGAGTGCAGCTCCCACAACACTCAAGAATCTTGACACCATCCAGGACAAAGCAGCCCGCTTGATTGGCATCCCATCCACAAATATTCACTCCCTCCACCACCGACGCACAGTAGCAGCAGTGTGTAACATCTACAAGATGCACTGCAGCAACTTACCAAGACTCCGTTGACAGCACATTCCAAACCCCCAACCACTACCATCTAGAAGGACAAGGGCAGCAGACACATAGGAACACCACCACCTGGAAGTTCCCCTCCAAGCTACACACCATCCTGACTTGGAAATATATTGCTGTTCCTTCACTGTCGCTGGGTCAAAATCCTGGAACTCCCTCCCTAACAGCACTGTGGGTGTACCTACACCACATGGACTGCAGCAGTTCAAGAAGACAGCTCACCACCACCTTCTCAAGGGCAATTAGGGATGGGCAATAAATGTTATCCTAGCCAGCAAAGCCCATATCCCTTGAATGAATATTAAAAAATCTCCACTACAATATTAAACCCAGATACATCACTGAACCCAACGACACTATTATTAATCCCAGATGCATCACTGAACTCAACAACACTTATTATTAATCCCAGATACACCACTGAACTCAACGTCAGGTAAAACGGATGAGTTAAGGGTGAGGATTGACATGTGAAATTGTGATATGGTAGCCATCACTGAGACATGGTTGAGGGAGGGGCAGGATTGGCAGCTGAACATTCCGGGATATAGAATCTTCAGGCGAGGCAAGCGAGGGGGTAAAAGAGGAGGGAGCTTGCATTATTAGTTAAGGAGTTACTGCAGTAAGGAGAGAGGATATCTTGGAGGGGGCATCGAATGAAGCTCTGTGGGTAGAGTTTAGGAATAACATTGTTAGGTGTTTATTATTTAGGTCCCAGATAGTCAGCGGGAAATTGAGGAACAAATATGTGCACAATTTGTGGAGTTGTGTAAAAACAATAACAATAGGGTAATTAGATTAGGTGATTTCAACTTTCCCAACATTAATTGGGATAGACATAGTGTTAAGGGCTTGGATGGAGTGGATTTCTTGAAATGTGTACAGGAGAACTTTTTAGGTCAATATGTAGAGGGTCCAACAAGGGATGGCACAGTGCTGGACCTAATTCTGGGGAATGAAGCAGGACAGGTGGCTGAGGTGGTGGTGGGGGAGCATTTTAGTGATAGTGACCACAATATGGTACCGTTTAAATTTGTTATGGACAAAGAAAAAGACAAGTTGCAAAAAAATGTTTTGGGTTGGGAGAGAGCGGATTTTAGTAAAATAAGGCAGGATCTGGCCAAGGTAGACTGGGAACAGTTACTTGTGGAGAAATCTACAGAGGAACAGTGGGGGGCGTTCAAAAAGGAAATGGGGAGGGTATAGGCTCAACATGTTCCCTCTAGGGTGATAGGAAGGAGTAACAAGCCCAGAGAACCATGGATGACCAGAGATATTCAGGTTATGATGAGAAGGAAAAGAGAGGCTTTTAGCAGGTACAAGGGGAGCAAATCAGCAGAGGCATTAGTGGAGTACAGAAAGTGCAGGGTGGAGCTTAAGAAAGCAAATAGGAGAGCAAAGAGGGGATATGAGAAAGCTCTGGCTGGTAAAAGTAGGGAAAATCCCAAGATATTCTATAAGTATATCAATGGGAAGAGGATAACCAGGGAAACAGTAGAGCCCATTAGAGACCAAGGGGGCAATCTATGGGTGGAACCAGAGGACATTGCTAGAGTGTTGAATGAATACTTCACATCCGTCTTCACCCAAGAGAATGAGGATGAAGGTATCGAACTCGGGAAGAGAGACTGTGAGGTTCTTGAGCAAATTGATATAGGGAGTGACAAGGTATTGGAGGTGTTGGCAGGCTTAAAAGTGGACAAATCTCCAGGTCTGGATTATTTGTGTCCCAGACTGCTGAGGGAGGCAAGGGAGGAGATCACAGGGGCTCTGACCCAAATTTTTAATTCCTCTCTGGCCACGGGGGAGGTGCCAGAGGACTGGAGAACAGCTAAAGTGGTTCCACTATTTAGTAGAGATAAGCCAGGGAACTACAGGCCAGTGAATCTCACGTTAGTGGTAGGGAAACTATTGGAGAAAATTCTGAAGGAGAATATCTATCTCCACTTGGAGAGGCAAGGTTTGATCAGGGATAGTCAGCATGGCTTTGTCAGAGGGAGGTCATGCCTAACAAATTTGATTGAATTTTTTGAGGAGGTGACCAGGTGTGTAGATTAGGGTAGTGCAGTTGATGTAGTTTATATGGATTTCAGCAAAGCCTTTAACAAAGTCTTACATGGGACACTTATAAAGAAGGCAAAGGCACATGGGGTACAGGGTAATTTGATAAGGTGGATTCAAAATTGGTTTAGTTGTAGGAGACAGAGGGTGATGACAGAAGGATGCTTTAGTGACTGGAAGCCAGTGTCCAGTGGCGTACCACAGGGATCTGTGCTCGGTCCCCTATTATTTGTCATTTATATAAACAACATAGATGACTATGTTGGGGGTAGGATTAGTAAGTTTGCGGATGACACAAAGATTGGCCGGGTGGTTAACAGTGTCTTGGGCTACAGGAAGATATAGACGGGATGGTCAAATGGGCAGATAAGTGTCAGATGGAATTTAACCCTGAAAAGTGTGAGGTGATGCACTTTGGAAGGAGTAATTTGACAAGGAAGTATTCAATGAATGGCATGGCACTAGGAAGTTCTGAGGAACAAAGGGACATTGGTGTGTGTGTCCATAGATCTCTGAAGGCAGAGGGGCATGTTAGTGGGGTGGTGAAAAATGCATATGGGACACTGGCCTTTATCAATCGAGGCATAGATTACAAAAGTAGGGAGGTCATGTTGGAGTTGTATAGAACCTTAGTGAGGCCACAGCTGGAGTACTGTGTGCAGTTCTGGTCGCCACATGACAGGAAGGATGTGATTGCACTGGAGGGGGTGCAGAGGAGATTCACCAGGATGTTGCCTGGGATGAAACATTTAAGTTATGAAGAGAGGTTGGATAGACTTGGGTTGTTTTTGTTGGAGCAGAGAAGATTGAGGGGCGATCTGATCGAGGTGTACAAGATTATGAGGGGCATGGACAGGGTGGATAGGGAGCAGCTGTTCCCCTTAGTTGAAGGGTCAATCATGAGGGGACATAAGTTCAAGGTGAGGGGCAGGAGGTTTAGGGGGGATGTGAGGAAAAACTTTTTTACCCAGAGGGTGGTGAGGGTCTGGAATGCGCTGCCTGGGAGGGTGGTGGAGGCAGGTTGCCTCACATCCTTTAAAAAGTACCTGAATGAGCACTTGGCACGTCATAACATTCAAGGCTATGGGTCAAGTGCTGGTAAATGGGATTAGGTAGGTAGGTCAGGTGTTTCTCACGTGTCGGCGCAGACTCAATGGGCCGAAGGGCCTCTTCTGCACTGTGTGATTCTGTGACTCTGTGACACTATATTATTAATCCCAGATACATCACTGAACTCGACCACACTGCAGTATTCATCCGAGATACATAATTGAACGATACTAACCACAGAAAATGTGAAATTGCCATTGTATCTGGATGCATACTGTAATAAAGTTAAATTAAGTGATGTATCTGAGGTGGATACTGCAATGTCAGGGGATTTCAGTCAGTGGTTGTTCTGTGGCTAATTTAACACCACCCATTTTCCACAATCATTGTATTTCCTACAATGTATCTCCCAACCCCCACCAGCCACAGCAACTCACCAACAATGGACATGAAATGGATTTCCTTCCTTTATGCTTCTCGCCTATGTCAATAACAATAGCCTGCTGTTCAAGTTAATAATTATCAGATGTTTTGACAGAAAGGGGGAATTTAGCTTAGAATCTTCTTGCTCTGCGTAAACCATAGGGCTGCACACTTTTATTTGGTCTTTTAGTGTATTGCTGAAAAAAGAGTCATGCTGTCTAAGCTTTTCATCTTGCACTCATCAGAACAGATGCAAGAAAACCAAATTTCAAAGGTAGCAACGATTTATACTACATGAGAAAGGGTGCTGATTGGTTGCAAGTCAACTCTGATTGGTCAAGGTGTTGCCAAGGAGAATGCACGAGGGAATTATTGTCCCCATTTCATTTGTTTAATTCAAAAAAGGTGCAATGCCTAGACATGGTCTTTCTGCTTGGAGAGGACAGGTCCCTACATATGAGTATACATAGCATCTAGCAAGTGTAAGTGAGCTACATTGCGAGCCCAATTAATAATCTTAAATTGGTTGTTAGTGTAAATCTTAGCACACTTGGGATTGTTCGGCAAGTGCTGTCCAATCACAAAATCATATCTAACATTAGTTCTATTTCATTCAATTAAATTCAATATCAGACATGGCGTATCACCCAATCTGACAACTTCCTAAAGCTCCTTGTTAAAACATATAATTATTAGTTAGAACTAGTGGCTGTTCAAGTACTTGAGAACGTTAAAGACTAAATTGAATATATTTAATTTAAGGTACACCAAACACATTTGCTTTGAACAATGGGGCATGGATTTCAGCAGCTTGTTCTGTATGAAATCAGCTCTCAATATATACAAGATCACTGTTTAAACTATTGGGAGAGAGCCACTGGGTTTGAAACGAGCGGCCAATTTGCCATCGCCCTTTCTCTCCCTAATACAAGAGCTACAAAAAAGTGGAGGTACTCGTATCTAAATAAAACACAAATATCTCCTTTTTTAATCTCTTAGAAACCGATAAAATTCTAACAGGACTAGACAGGGTAGATGCAGGAAGGATGTTCCCGATGGTGGGGGAGTCCAGAACCAGGGGTCACAGTCTGAGGATATGGGGTAGACCATTTAGGACTGAGATGAGGAGAAATTTCTTCACCCAGAGAGTGGTGAGCCTGTGGAATTCGCTACCACAGAAAGTAGTTGAGACCAAAGCATTGTATGTTTTCAAGAAGGAGTTAGATATAGCTCTTGGGGCGAAAGGGATCAAAGGGTATGGGGAGAAAGCGGGAGCAGGCTATTGAGTTGGATGATCAGCCATGATCATAATGAATGGCGGAGCAGGCTTGAAGGGCCGAATGGCCGACTCCTGCTCCTAGTTTCTATGTTTCTTTCATGGGATGTGGGCATTATAAGACCAGCGTTTGTTGCCCATCCCTAGCTGCCCTCGAACTGAGAGGCTTGCTAGGCCATTTCATCGGGCAGTTAAGAGTCAACCACATTGCTGCAGATCTGGAGTAACACATAGGACATAAAAACAACACGTAGGACAGACAGGTTAAGGATGGCAGATTTCCTTCCCTAACAATAATGAACCGGATGGGTTTATGCAGCAATTGATGACAGTTTCACAGTCACTAAACTGGGACTGGCTTTCAATTCCAGATTTCATTAATTGAATTTAATTGCCTTGGTAGGATTTGAACTCTTGTCCCTGGAGCATTAACCTGAACCTCTGGATTACTATCCCATTAACATTACTGCTAGGCTACCGCCTCCCCCTTAATCAGTTTTAAAAAGAATGCAAATGGATATTTCAATGCGTGTTTGAACTCCTCTCTAAACTTCTTCTGGATCACGACATAAATACATGTGTTTGTGCAGCAACTCAAAAGTAGAAGCATATACCCGGTTTCTTGAAGGATATACAGAGGATCATTGTATCCTGTGTAGCTGTAAGTGCTTGCAATTCGGAAATATAAGTAATGTACAGTAAACGTCATCCACAAGAGTACAAAACTTCCTGAGATAGTAAGGAGCAAGATAATGGATTTTCTTCGATTCGCCATCTCTGGGTCGTGCACATCTTCACTATATTTCATGCTCCACAAAGCTTTCCGGACTCTACTGGTCGCTACAATAGTCCTCACAGTGAGCACATTCAACAGCAAAATTAAAATCAACGGCAAAAATGGGGTTAAGACATGGGTAAGGTATGAAAATATCATCCATGGCATTTCAGTATAAAAGTTAGATTTGATGTTACAGTACCAGGGTGTATTGTTAATTATATACAAAGGTTCTACTGCAAAGCACCAGGGAATATTTCGTAAACAGCTCAGCACAAACACCGTTGCCACTACCCCATCTGCTGTTTGTTTGGTGCAATATTTGTTTTTAAGCTTCTGGCAGCAAATTGCCACATATCGATCAAAGGTGAATGCGACCGTTAACCAGACAGAACTGTCTTTGGAGGCATAAACCAATAAGGTTTGTAGAGTACACACTGGGGTAATGGACAGAAAGCTGGCAGGGAAATAGACAGCAATTACATGATTCAGCAACACACTAGTGAGAACGACCAATAAATCTGCTCCAGCCATTGCCACCAGGTAGCAAGTGATGCATTTGGAGAGACCACACTTCCCTCGGGTTAGAATCATAATTGCCATTATATTGCCTGTCAAAAAAGAACCAAAAAAAAGCATGTAATTAGCCAGTCTTATAGAAAAAAGTCATTTTTTTAGGATTCCTGCAAATAAAATGATGACTGAAATTAGAGTTGTGCAATAGTGCAAAACAGATAGTTCTGCACAGATCGTCAGATCTATGCCCTGCCTGTTATTCAATTCATTATGGAATATTATCGGCCTAGGAATGGGTGTGATATCACACCAATGAAGATCAGCACCAACTGATTTGCCTGCATTCTGCCATAAATATTACTCACTTTGCACTGACTGGCATTTCCCAGTGGCACCTCACTGTAATATACAATGGCGATAGTTACTATAAAGAAACATCAGAGGCAAATGAGTAATAGAAATAGCATTCAAAATCAATCATAATGTCTGGTAGAAATGTACCAAAATCACTTTAAATATGCTAGCAAATTCGGCAATTGGAAGAGGTATCAATTCAACTTAATGAAGAAATATTCGAATCCTGAAAATGTAGTCCTGCCAACACAATCAAACTGAAACAATCACATTTTAGAAACAAAAATATGCACTAGGTCATGAGTAACGATTGTGAGGTCAATAAATGGAATCAAATAAAGCTTGGTACCACTTGTCAAAGCACCTATCAAATAGTAGATGGAACTATAAAAATACATGGACACAAATGGAATATTTTGTGCAGTCCTGGAATAATGTGTGCAGTTTTGGCCTCCTTATCTGAGGAAGGATGTACTTGCTATAGAGGGAGTGCAGCGAAGGTTTACCCGACAGATTCCTGGGATGGCAGGACTGACATATGAGGAGAGATTGAGTCAATTAGGATTATATTCGCTGGAGTTCAGAAGAATGAAGGGGGATCTCATAGAAACCTATAAAATTCTAACAGGACTAGACAGGGTAGATACAGGAAGGATGTTCCCGATGGTGGGGGAGTCCAGAACCAGGGGTCACAGTCTGAGGATATGGGGTAGACCATTTAGGACTGAGATGAGGAGAAATTTCTTCACCCAGAGAGCGGTGAGCCTGTGGAATTCGTTACCACAGAAAGTAGTTGAGGCCAAAACATTGTATGTTTTCAAGGAGTTAGATATAGCTCTTGGGGGCGAAAGGGATCAAAGGGTATGGGGAGAAAGCTGGAGCAGGCTATTGAGTTGGATGATCAGCCATGATCATAATGAATGGCGGAGCAGGCTCAAAGGGCCAAATGGCCTCCTCCTGCTCCTAGTTTCTATGTTTCTAAAGAATGAACAGGTATTGTCAAGCCCATGAGTAGGAACGCTGTTCCACAGGGTAGATTATATTCGGCGAGTCAAATGGCTTGACTTCAGATCTTGATGGAGAAAGGATGCTCCATCTTGGAAAGGTTCGAGAAGGTAATTGTAATGATGAAGGGCCAAACACGTCGTCAATCCTGGAACATATCTCTGTGCTGTGGATAAGTCGGAACAGACTGGGTGCAAATGTGTTTTGCATCTGGAAATTTCAAGTAGGGATAACATCAGCTGAGAATAGTGAGAGCAGCAAGAAGCCTTGGAAAATCTCCGCAGGGCCCTTTGGTGTGAATTCAAAAGAGCACTTCAACGGAATGTTGGATGACCAAAGACTAACAATTTTGCCTTCGACCATTCCGGTAGAATGAGGCTATGACAATGGAGTTGTTGACCTACTGAGGAGAAGGAGGAATGCAGACCATAAGATTGTTTCTAGTCATACACCCCTCTTAAAATAATTATACCTTTTTAAAAATTTGTTCATGGGATGTGGGCGTCACTGGCTGGGCTATTGCCCAACCCTAATTGCCCTTGTTTAAAGGGCAGTTAAGAGTCAACCACATTGCTGTGGGCCTGGAGTCACATGTAGGCCAGACCAGGTGAGCATGGCAGATTTCCTTCCCTAAAGGACATTAGTGAACCAGATGGGTTTTTACAACACTCAGCAATGGTTTCATGGTCACCATCAGACTTTTAATCCCAGATTTTTATTGAATTTAAATTCCACCATCTGCTGTGGTGAGACTTGAATCCAGGGTCTGTGGATTACTAGTCCAGCAACAACACCACTACGCTACTGCCTTCCCTTATTGCTACTGAAAGGATAATAATTGGAATATTTCAAACATACGTGGATGCAATTCTAGCCATAGTACTTAAAAAAAAACTAGACCTCAATATACTCAGTGGACGCGCCTTAAATTATCCCCACCATAACACACAGCCTGATAAGCAGGTTCAAGTACACCAGTTGAAATATGGCCACATGGAATGGTATTTTTTTCCAGTGTTGGTTTAGCAGAGTTTCATGGTTTGTCTATTTGTCACATTCTTCTTAAGGAGCTGACATGTCAAGGCTGGACTGCAAAGCCTGATGGAAGATAGAACAGTTAAACTAATAGAACTAATTCCACGTGATGTGTACTAATATATTGAAGTCTGTGTCAATGCTTGCTTTATTCTGATTTTTTCAAGATTAGATTCTGTTTAACCTTTGTGTAACGACAATGGGAGAGGTCAGAGACTTATGCACTTGCTGGCAAAAAGGCAAATGTGAAACTGCAGAGTTAGAGGTGTTGAGTGATTAAAATAAATGTGAATCTTAGAACCTTTGGAAAAACAGAAAACATCTTCAAGGATCCACGTGTTGGGGCAGACTTGATGGGCCGAAGGGCCTCTTCTGCACTGTGTGATTCTATGATTCTGAGAGTCCCTGGACTACCAATGACCTTAAATTGATCATATTGGCCAGGACAAACTATGGCATAATAAAGGGATGGTAAGGGTCTCTTGATGGGGATAAAAGAGAGGAGGTACAGGACATTGTTGACACATCTAGAAGAAGACAGACAGACTATGGTTGACAGAACACAGGAAGAAAAGAAGGGAAGATTGTGCTCCAGAGACCTCAGAAGCGGGAACTGTCTGAGCTGTATATCTAATACTGCTTTAAGTATTAACTTTGTATTTCTTTCTGATACTTAATAAACGCACTGATTTGATTAAAGAAGGTGAGTGCGTACCTTGTAGGTCAGAAATGGTCAAGAATCCTGAGTGAGATGTGTTTGGGCATCCTTTACCTCATATAGATGATCATATAGTGTCAGTGGGGAACATTTAGGAGACAGTGATCACTATTGTATGTTTTTGGATGATGGTAGAAAAGGACGATAGGCAATCCATAGTAAGAATAATTAACTGGACGAGAGCCGACTTCAATGGGGCAAGAACGGAGCTGGGCCAGATAGACTGGAATGAAAGATTGGCAGGAAAAACTGTAGCTGAACAATGGGCCACCTTCAATAAAGAATTGGTTTGGGCACAGTCAAGGTATATTCCATCGAAGGGAGAGGTAGGACAAACAAATCCAGAGCTCTCTGGATGGAAAAGGAGATAGAAATTGAGATAAAGAAGAAAAAGTGCACTTATGACAGGCGTCAGGTAGAAAATACAATTGAGAACCAAGAGGAATACAGAAGGTTCAGTGGGGAGGTGAAAATGCATATTAGAGAAGCGGAGAGGGATTATGAGAAAAGACTGGCAGCCAACATAAAGGGGATTCCCAAAGTCTTCTATAGACATATAAATAGTAAAAGGGTGAAAAAAGGAGTAGGGCCGATTAGGGACCTAAAAGGGAATTTACCCATGGACGAAGGGACCATGGCTGAGGGATTAAATGAATACTTTGCATCTGTCTTTAGCCAAGGAGGTAGATGCTACCCAGGCCATGGTGACAAACAAGGAAACTCTGTCACTAGAAGGGTTCAAAATTGATAAGGAGGAAGTGTTGAATAGACTGTCGGTAATTAAAGATGACAAGGCACCGGGACCGGATGAGATGCATCCAAGGGTATTGAAGAAATTGAGAGTAGAAATTACAGGGCACTGGCCATAATCTTTCAGTCTTCTCTAGACTCGGGAGGTGCCAGAGGACTGGAGAATTGCAAACATTATGCCCTTGTTCAAAAAAGTTTGTAAGGATAAGCCCAGCAATTACAGACCAGTCAGTTTAATTTCAGTGGTGGGCAAGATTCTAGAAACAATTATTCAGGATAGAATTAGTAGTCACATGGAAAAATATGGGTTGATAAGGAAGAGCCAGCATGGATTTCTAAAGGAGAAATCATGTTTAACTAAAATGCTGGAGTTTTTTGAAGAGGTAACAGGAAAGGTCGATGAGGGTAATGCTGTTGATATGGTGTACATGGACTTTCAAAAGGCATTTGACACAGTGCCACACAACAGACTTGTGAGAAAAGTTATTGCACATGGGATAAAAGGGGCAGTAGCAACGTGGATACAAAATTGGCTGAAGAATAGGAAACAGAGAGTAATGGTCAATGGATATTTTTTGGGCTGGAGGAAGGTTTGTAGTGGAATTCCTCAGGGGTCAGTATTGGGACACTTGCTTTTCCTGATATATATTAATGATCTAGATCTCGGTGTGCAGCGGACAATTTCAAAGTTTGCAGATAATACGAAGCTTGGGAGTGTTGTGAAGTGCGAGGAGGACAGTGTGGAACTTCAAGAGGACATAGACAAGTTGATGGAGTGGGCAGATAGGTGGCAGATGAAGTTCAATGCGGAGAAGTGTGAGGTGATGCATTTTGGTAGGAAGAACATGGACAGACAGTATAGAATAAGGGGTGAAATTTTGAAGGGGGTGCAGGAGCAGAAAGACCTGGGTGTATATGTGCATAGATCATTGAAGGTGGCAGTACAGGTGGAGAGAGCAGTTAATAAAGCACATAGTATCCTGGGCTTTATTAATACGGGCATAAAGTACAAGGGCAAGGAGGTTATGCTGAATTTATATAAGACACTCATTAGACCTCAGCTGGAGGATCGTGTACAGTTCTGGGCACCACATTATAGAAATGATGTGAACACATTGGAGAGAGTGCAGAAGAGGTTCACGAGAATGGTTCCAGGGATGAGAAACTTCAGCTATGTGGATAGATTGGAGAAGTTGGGACTGTTCTCCTTGGAGAGAAGAAGGATAAGAGGAGATTTGATAGAAATGTTCAAAATCATGAGGGGGCTGGACAGGGTAGATGGGGAGAAGCTGTACCCACTCGTAAAAGGATCAAGAACAAGAGGGCACAGATTTAAAGTGATTTGCAAAAGAAGCAAATGTGACATGAGAAAAACCTTTTTCACACAGCGAGTGGTTCGGGTCTGGAATACACTGCCTGGAAGTGTGGTGGAGGCAGGTTCAATCGAGGCATTCAAGAGGGCATTAGATGATTATTTGAATAGGAGCAATGTGCAGGGGTACAGGGAAAAGGCAGGGCAATGGCACTAGGTCATAATGCTCATTTGGAGAGCTGGTGCAGACACGATGGGCCGAATGGCCTTCTGTGCCGTTAAGATTCCGTGATTCTGTGATATCTGAGAGCCTTTCTCTCCGTGATATCTTACACCAGCTGCACATTGACCAAGCTGACCATGTAAAATAAACTATCATGATTTTCAGAAATATAAAATAAAACTGTAATGGTAAAACTTTAGCATAACAAGAGAGGACACTTACAGGACACTTAGGAAGACCAAACATCAGTTTAACATATGTCTGGGTAATTTATAACCTGCTAGCAAAACCACTTACCTGGAATACCAAGTACTGCAAGAACAGGATAGCATATTGAATACACAAGGCCATTTGATGGTTCATGCATTGTCTGTCAGGTACGATGGCCTCTGCTCATGTGAGACACAGTGGCTCTAACAAAAGCCTCAAATTATTAGAAGAGTATCTAATATAGACTTGAGCGAAGCCTCAGGTGACACAATTAAGTAATCATTCAGGATATTATTTACAGTTATTTGAACAAACAGACCATGGTAGATATTGTCATGTTTTAGTCAGCTATGTACCGTGTATATCTGTGTCCATATCAACATACTTTTCCATTTCTCTGTGTGTATATCTATGTATGCATCTTTAGATGTGTGCATAGGTATGTGTATATATAAACGTCTGTGTGTGTGAGAGAGAGAGAAATAATATCAGGTAATTTCAAGTGTCCAGGGTAGGTTCCTTGGACCAACCACATTCAGCTGCTTCATCAATGGTCTTCCCTTCATCAATAAGTCAGAAGTGAGAATCTTCGCTGATGATTACTCAGTGTTCAGTATTATTCACTACTCCTCAGATCCCAGTGAAGTCTGTGCCCACATGCGGCAAGACCAGGAGAACATTTAGGGCCTGAGAAGATTAGTGACAAGTAACATTTTCTTCATGCAATATCACAACATGACAATTTTAAGAGAGAATCTACCCATCTCCCCTTGATAGGATTACAACTGCTGAGACACTACCCTCTACATTCTGAGGGGTTATCATTGACTGTGAACATAACTGGACCAACCATATAAATACTGTATACAAGGGCAAGTTAAATGTTGGGAATTCTGCAGCAAGTCACTCACCTCCTGACTCCCCAAAGCCTGTCCACCATCTACAAGGCACAAGTTAGGAGTGTGATGGAATACTCTCCACTTGCCTGGATGAGTGCAGCTCCCACAGCACTCAAGAAGTTCGACACCGTCCAGGACAAAGCAGTCTCCTTCTTCACTGCAACCAGTTTCTCACTGAATGATTCTATTTTCAAGGAGACCAAGGGAGCATCACAGAATCATAGAATTGTTACAGTGCAGAAGGAGGCCATTCAGCCCATCTTGTCTGCACTGACATTTTAACTTAGTGCCAATCTCTTGCCTTTTCCCTGTAACCCTGCACATTGTTTCTATTTAAATAATAATCTAATGCCCTCTTGAAAGCCTCAATTGAACCTGCCTCCACCACACTTCCAGGCAGTGCATTCCAAACCCTAACTACTCGCTGTGTGATAAAATACTTTCTCACCTCACATTTTCTTCCTTTGCAAAACACTTACAAACTGTGCCCTCTGGTTCTCTGTCCATTTATGAGCAGGAACAGTTTTTCCCTATCTACTCTGCCCAGACCCCTCATGATTTTGAAAACTTCTATCAAGTCTCCTCTTAGACGTCTCCTCTCCAAGGAAAACAGTCCCAACTTCTCTAATCTTTACTCATAACTGAAGTTTTCCATCCCTGGAACCATTCTCGTAAACCTCTTCCGCACTCTCTCCAATGCATTCACATCCTTCGTGTAGTGTGGCACCCAGAACTGTACACAATACTCCAGCTGAGGTCTAACCAGTGTCTTCTATAAGTTCATCATAACCTCCATGCGCTTGTACTCTATGCCCCTATGAATGAAGCCTAGAATACTGTATGCTTTAGAAACAGCTCTCTCTACCTGTCCTGCCACCTTTAATGACTTATGTAAATATACACCCAGGTGTCTCTGCTCCTGCACACACTTTAGAATAGTATCCTTTATTTATAAAAGCAAAATACTGCGGATGCTGGAAATCTAGAACAGAAAAACAAAAATACCTGGAAAAACTCAGCAGGTCTGACAGTATCTGCGGAGAGGAACATAGTTAATGTTTCGAGTAGGTTTCACTCTTCAACAGAACTAAGGAAAAATAGAAAAGAGGTGAAATATAAGCTGGTTTAAGGGGGGTGTGGGACAGGTAGAGCTGGATAGAGGGCCAGTGATAGGTGGAGATAACCAAAAGATGTCATAGACAAAAGGTCAAAGAGGTGTTGACGGTGGTGATATTATCTAAGGAATGTGGCTAATTAAGGGTGGAAAGCAGGATGAGCAAGGTACAGATGGCCCTAGTGGGGGTGGAGTGAGGGAAGGGATCGAAATAGGCTAAAAGGTAGAGATAAAACAATGGATGGAAATACATTTAAAAATAATGGAAATAGGTGGGAAAAGAAAAATCCATATAAATTATTGGAAAAAGGGGGATAGGAAAGGGGGTGCGGATGGAGGAGAGAGTTCATTATCTAAAATGGTTGAACTCAATATTCAGTCTGGAAGGCAGCCTTTTGACTGTGACATCTTTTGTCTATCTCCACCTATCACTGGCCCTCTATCCAGCTCTACCTGTCCCACCCCCCCTGAAATCAGCTGATATTTCACCTCTTGTCTATTTTTCTTTAGTTCTGATGAAGAGTCATTCAGACTCGAAACATTAACTGTGTTCCTCTCCGCAGATGCTGTCAGACCTGCTGAGTTTTTCCAGGTATTTTTGTTTTTATCCTTTATTTTATACTGTCTCTCCAAATTCTTTGTGAAGTGTATCATCTCATACTTCTCCACATTGAACTTCATCTGCCACCTATCTACCCACTCCACCAATGTGTCAATGTCCTTTTGAATTTCTACACTCTCCTCCTCACAGTTTATAATTCTCCCAAGTTTTATGTCGTCCATAAACTTTGAAATTGTCCCCTGCTCACCAAGATCTAGATCATTTATATATATCAGGAAAAGCAAGGGTTCCAATACTGACCCCTGAGGAACTCCACTACAAACCTTCTTCCAGCCTGAATAATACCCATTCACAATTACTTGGTTTCCAAACCCTCAGCCAATTTTGTATCCACGTTGCTACTGTCCCTTTTATTCCATGAGCAATAACTTTCCTCACAAGTCTGTTGTGTGGCATGAAAGTGTTCTGGTTGGTTCAAGTAGGGCAAATTAGAAATCCAGATTTAGCTGGTGAGAATGAGTATTTCAGGGCACAGTGCAGAATTGAAATATAAAGTGCAACCTCTGTCTTAACATTATTGTCAGATGTAGTCAAATTTTTTCTGACCATACCAGACTAGTTAACAATCTCTCCTATTATAATGTTGATGGAACTTTTTTGCCTCACTCTTCTGAGTGGCAGTTAGACCTGGCCCTAACTGCCAGACTACCAGCCCCTTTGTAAGTCCCACTCTTCTACACCCGGTGCTAAGTATCCCTTTGAGACCTAGTGCTAAGCCCCATGACCACAGATCTGATGCTAAATCCTAACCAGACCCGTGGCTCAGTCCCATTTCCCAACACACGAACCTCATCTCCCACAGCTGGTGATTACACACACTTCCCCAGGACTGATTCTCTGTTCCATTGGCCTAGATCCTATACTCAGTTATATTCCCACATGCCCAGTCCCCAGTCCAATTTCATCCCATCACGTTTACTGCTCCATTCCCCCAGATCCAGCGTTCAGTTCCATTCAATCCTAGCTGCTGCTCAGTCTCACGCCCTGAGACCAGGCGCTCACTCCCACACTGGCTCACACTCTTACACACCTGTTAGTCAGTCCTAAGGTTTGCCTTCAACCATTCCGGTAGAATGAGGCTATGACAATGGAGTTGTTGACCTTCTGAGGAGAAGGAGGAATGCAGACAGTAAGATTGTTCCCAGTCATACACCCCTCTTAAAATAATTATAGCTTTTTTTTATTTGTTCAAGGGATGTGGGCGTCACTGTCTGGGCTATTGCCCAACCCGAATTGCCCTTGTTTAGAGGACAGTTAAGATTCAACCACATTGCTGTGGGCCTGGAGTCACATGTAGGCCAGACCAGGTGAGCATGGCAGATTTCCTTCCCTAAAGGACATTAGTGACCCAGATGGGTTTTTACAACACTCAGCAATGGTTTCATGGTCACCATCAGGCTTTTAATTCCAGATTTTTATTGAATTTAAATTCCACCATATGCCGTGGTGAGACTTGAATCCAGGGTCTGTGGATTACTAGTCCAGCAACAACACCACTACGCCACCACCTTCCCTTATTGCTACTGAAAGGATAATAATTGGAATATTTCAAAAATATATGGATGCAATTCTAGCCATATTACTTAAAAAAAACTAGTTCTCAGTATACTCAGTGGACGCGCCTTAAATTATCCCCACCATAACACACAGCCTGATAAGCAGGTTCAAGTACACCAGTTGAAATATGGCCACATGGAATGGTATTTTTTTCCAGTGTTGGGTTTAGCAGAGTTTCATGGTTTGTCTATTTGTCACATTCTTCTTAAGGAGCTGACATGTCAAGGCTGGACTGCAAAGCCTGATGGAAGATAGAACAGTTAAACTAATAGAACTAATTCCACGTGATGTGTACTAATATATTGAAGTCTGTGTCAATGCTTGCTTTATTCTGATTTTTTCAAGATTAGATTCTGTTTAACCTTTGTGTAACGACAATGGGAGAGGTCAGAGACTTATGCACTTGCTGGCAAAAAGGCAAATGTGAAACTGCAGAGTTAGAGGTGTTGAGTGATTAAAATAAATGTGAATCTTAGATCCTTTGGAAAAACAGAAAACATCTTCAAGGATCCACGTGTTGGGGCAGACTTGATGGGCCGAAGGGCCTCTTCTGCACAGTGTGATTCTATGATTCTGTGAGTCCATGGACTTCCAATGACCTCCAATTGATCATAATGGCCAGGACAAACTATGGCATAATAATGGCATGGTAAGGGTCTCTTGATGGGGATAAAAGAGAGGAGGTACAGGACATTGTTGGCACATCTAGAAGAAGACAGGCAGACTATGGTTGACAGAACACAGGAAGAAAAGAAGAGAAGATTGTGCTCCCGAGACCTCAGAAGCGGGAACTGTCTGAGCTGTATATCTAATACTGTTTTTAAGTATTAACTTTGTATTTCTTTCTGATACTTAATAAACGCTCTGATTTGACTAAAGAAGGTGAGTGCGTACCTTGTAGGTCAGAAATGGTCAAGAATCCTGAGTGAGATGTGTTTGGGCATCCTTTACCTCATATAGATGATCTTATAGTGTCAGTGGGGGAACATTTAGGAGACAGTGATCATTGTATTGTATGTGTTTGGATGATGGTAGAAAAGGACGATAGGCAATCCAGGGTAAGAATAATTCACTGGACAAGAGCTGACTTCAATGGGGCAAGAACGGAGCTGGGCCAGATAGACTGGAAAGAAACATTGGCAGGAAAAACTGCAGCTGAACAATGGGCCACCTTCAATAAAGAATTGGTTTGGGCACAGTCAAGGTATATTCCATCGAACGGAAAGGTATGACAAACAAATCCAGACCTCTCTGGATGAAAAAGGGGATTGAAATTAAGATAAAGAAGAAAAAGTGCACTTATGACAGGCGTCAGGTAGAAAATACAATTGAGAACCAAGAGGAATACAGAAGGTTCAGTGGGGAGGTGAAAATGCATATTAGAGAAGCGGAGAGGGATTATGAGAAAAGACTGGCAGCCAACATAAAGGGGATTCCTAAAGTCTTCTGTAGACATATAAATAGTAAAAGGGTGGTAAAAGGAAGAGTAGGGCCCATTAAGGACCTAAAAGGGAATTTACACATGGACGAAGGGACCATGGCTGAGGTATTAAATGAATACTTTGCATCCGTCTTTACCAAGGAGGTAGATGCTACCCAGGCCATGGTGACAGACGAGGAAACTCTGTCACTTGAAGGGTTCAGAATTGATAAGGAGGAAATGTTGAATAGACTGTCGGTAATTAAAGATGACAAGGCACCGGGACCGGATGAGATGCATCCAAGGATATTGAAGAAATTGAGAGTAGAAATTGCAGGGGCTCTGGGCATAATCTTTCAGTCTTCCCTAGACTCGGGGGGTGCCAGAGGACTGGAGAATTGCAAACATTATGCACTTGTTCGAAAAAGTTTGTAAGGATAAGCCCAGCAATTACAAGCCAGTCAGCTTAACTTCAGTGGTGGGCAAGATTCTAGAAACAATTATTCAGGATAGAATTAGTAGTCACATGGAAAAATATGGGTTGATAAGGAAGAGCCAGCATGGATTTCTAAAGGGGAAATCATGTTTAACTAAAATGCTGGAGATTTTTGAAGAGGTAACAGAAAAGGTCGATGAGGGTAATGCTGTTGATGTGGTGTACATGGACTTTCAAAAGGCATTTGATACAGTGCCACACAACAGACTTGTGAGAAAAGTTATTGCTCATGGGATAAAAGGGGCAGTAGCAACGTGGATACAAAATTGGCTGAAGAATAGGAAACAGAGAGTAATGGTCAATGGATATACTTTGGGCTGGAGGAAGGTTTGTAGTGGAATTCCCCAGGGGTCAGTATTGGGACCCTTGCTTTTCCTGAGATATATTAATAATCATGATCTTGGTGTGCAGCGGACAATTTCAAAGTTTGCAGATAATACGAAGTTTGGGAGTATTGTGAACTGCAAGGAGGAGAGTGTGGAACTTCAAGAGGACATAGACAAGTTGATGGGGTGGGCAGATAGGTGGCAGATGAAATGCGGAGAAGTGTGAGGTGATGCATTTTGGTAGGAAGAACATGGAGAGACAATATAGAATAAGGGGTGAAATTTTGAAGGGGGTGCAGGAGCAGAAAGACCTGGGTGTATATGTGCATAGATCATTGAAGGTGGCAGGACAGGTGGAGAGAGCAATTAACAAAGCACATAGTATCCTGGGCTTTATTAATATGGGCATAGAGTACAAGGGCAAGGAGGTTATGCTGAATTTATATAAGACACTCATTAGACCTCAGCTGGAGTATCGTGTACAGTTCTGGGCACCACATTATAGAAATGATGTGAACACATTGGAGAGAGTGCAGAAGAGGTTCACGAGAATGGTTCCAGGGATGAGAAACTTCAGCTATGTGGATAGATTGGAGAAGTTGGGACTGTTCTCCTTGGAGAGAAGAAGGATAAGAGGAGATTTGATAGAAATGTTCAAAATCATGAGGGGGCTGGACAGGGTAGATGGGGAGAAGCTGTACCCACTCGTAAAAGGATCAAGAACAAGAGGGCACAGATTTAAAGTGATTTGCAAAAGAAGCAAATGTGAGGTGAGAAAAAACTTTTTCACACAGCGAGTGGTTCGGGTCCGGAATGCACTGCCTGGAAGTGTGGTGGAGACAGGTTCAATCGAGGCATTCAAGAGGGCATTAGATGATTATTTGAATAGGAACAATGTGCAGGGGTACAGGGAAAAGGCAGGGCAATGGCACTAGGTCATAATGCTCATTTGGAGAGCTGGTGCAGACACGATGGGCCGAATGGCCTTCTGTGCTGTTAAGATTCCGTGATTCTGTGATATCTGAGAGCCTTTCTCTCCATGATATCTTACACCAGCTGCACATTGACCAAACTGAGCATGTAAAATAAACTATCATGATTTTCAGAAATATAAAATAAAACTGTAATGGTAAAACTTTAGCATAACAGGAGAGGACACTTACAGGACACTTAGGAAGACCAAACATCAGTTTAACATATGTCTGGGTAATTTATAACCTGCTAGCAAAACCACTTACCTGGAATACCAAGTACTGCAAGAACAGGATAGCATATTGCGTACACAAGGCCATTTGATGGTTCATGCATTGGCTGTCAGGTACGATGGCCTCCGTTCATGTGAGACACAGTGGCTGTAACAAAAGCCTCAAATTATTAGAAGAGTATCTGATATAGACTTGAGCGAAGCCTCAGGTGACACAATTAAGTAATCATTCAGGATATTATTTACAGTTATTTGAACAAACAGACCATGGTAGATATTGTCATGTTTTAGTCAGCTATGTACTGTGTATATCTGTGTCCATATCAACATACTTTTCCATTTCTCTGTGTGTATATCTATGTATGCATCTTTAGATGTGTGCATAGGTATGTGTATATATAAATGTCTGTGTGTGTGAGAGAGAGAGAAATAATATCAGGTAATTTCAAGTGTCCAGGGTAGGTTCCTTGGACCAGCCACCTTCAGCTGCTTCATCAATGGTCTTCCCTTCATCAATAAGTCAGAAGTGAGAATCTTTGCTGATGATTACTCAGTGTTCAGTATTATTCACTACTCCTCAGATCCCAGTGTGCCCACATGCAGCAAGACCAGGAGAACATGTAGGGCCTGAGAAGATTAGTGACAAGTAACATTTTCTCCATGCAATATTACAACATGACAATTTCAAGAGAGAATCTACCCATCTCCCCTTGATAGGATTACAACTGCTGAGACACTACCCTCTACATTCTGAGGGGTTATCATTGACTGTGAACATAACTGGACCAATCATATAAATACTGTGTACAAGGGCAAGTTAAATGTTGGGAATTCTGCAGCGAGTAACTCACCTTCTGACTCCCCAAAGCCTGTCCACCATCTACAAGGCACAAGTCAGGAGTGTGATGGAATACTCTCCACTTGCCTGGATGAGTGCAGCTCCAACAACACTCAAGAAGTTCGACACCGTCCAGGACAAAGCAGTCTCCTTCTTCACTGCAACCAGTTTCTCACTGAATGATTCTATTTTCAAGGAGACCAAGGGAGCATCACAGAATCATAGAATTGTTACAGTGCAGAAGGAGGCCATTCAGCCCATCTTGTCTGCACTGACTCTCTGAGCATTTTAGCTTAGTGCCAATCTCTTGCCTTTTCCCTGTAACCCTGCACATTGTTTCTATTTAAATAATAATCTAATGCCCTCTTGAAAGCTTCAATTGAACCTGCCTCCACCACACTTCCAGGCAGTGCATTCCAAACCCTAACTACTCGCTGTGTGATAAAATACTTTCTCACCTCACATTTTCTTCTTTTGCAAAACAGTTACAAACTGTGCCCTCTGGTTCTCTGTCCATTTATGAGCTGGAACAGTTTTTCCCTATCTACTCTGCCCAGACCCCTCATGATTTTGAAAACTTCTATCAAGTCTCCTCTTAGACGTCTCCTCTCCAAGGAAAACAGTCCCAACTTCTCTAATCTTTACTCATAACTGAAGTTTTCCATCCCTGGAACCATTCTCGTAAACCTCTTCCGCACTCTCTCCAATGCATTCACATCCTTCGTGTAGTGTGGCACCCAGAACTGTACACAATACTCCAGCTGAGGTCTAACCAGTGTCTTCTATAAGTTCATCATAACCTCCCTGCGCTTGTACTCTATGCCCCTATGAATGAAGCCTAGAATACTGTATGCTTTAGAAACAGCTCTCTCTACCTGTCCTGCCACCTTTAATGACTTATGTAAATATACACCCAGGTGTCTCTGCTCCTGCACACACTTTAGAATAGTATCCTTTATTTATAAAAGCAAAATACTGCAGATGCTGGAAATCTAGAACAGAAAAACAAAAATACCTGGAAAAACTCAGCAGGTCTGATAGTATCTGCGGAGAGGAACATAGTTAATGTTTCGAGTAGGTTTCACTCTTCAACAGAACTAAGGAAAAATAGAAAAGAGGTGAAATATAAGCTGGTTTAAGGGGGGTGTGGGACAGGTAGAGCTGGATAGAGGGCCAGTGATAGGTGGAGATAACCAAAAGATGTCATAGACAAAAGGTCAAAGAGGTGTTGACGGTGGTGATATTATCTAAGGAATGTGCTAATTAAGGGTAGAAAGCAGGATGAGCAAGGTACAGATGGCCCTAGTGGGGGTGGAGTGAGGGAAGGGATCGAAATAGGCTAAAAGGTAGAGATAAAACAATGGATGGAAATACATTTAAAAATAATGGAAATAGGTGGGAAAAGAAAAATCCATATAAATTATTGGAAAAAGGGGGATAGGAAAGGGGGTGCAGATGGAGGAGAGAGTTCATTATCTAAAATGGTTGAACTCAATATTCAGTCTGGAAGGCAGCCTTTTGACTGTGACATCTTTTGTCTATCTCCACCTATCACTGGCCCTCTATCCAGCTCTACCTGTCCCACCCCCCTGAAATCAGCTGATATTTCACCTCTTTTCTATTTTTCTTTAGTTCTGATGAAGAGTCATTCAGACTCGAAACATTAACTGTGTTCCTCTCCGCAGATGCTGTCAGACCTGCTGAGATTTTCCAGGTATTTTTGTTTTTATCCTTTATTTTATGCTGTCTCTCCATGTTCTTTGTGAAGTGTATCATCTCATACTTCTCCACATTGAACTTCATCTGCCACCTATCTACCCACTCCACCAATGTGTCAATGTCCTTTTGAATTTCTACACTGTCCTCCTCACAGTTTATAATTCTTCCAAGTTTTATGTCGTCCATAAACTTTGAAATTGTCCCCTGCTCACCAAGATCTAGATCACTTATATATATCAGGAAAAGCAAGGGTTCCAATACTGACCCCTGGGGAACTCCACTACAAACCTTCTTCCAGCCTGAATAATACCCATTCACAATTACTTGGTTTCCTATCCCTCAGCCAATTTTGTATCCACGTTGCTATTGTCCCTTTTATTCCATGAGCAATAACTTTTCTCACAAATCTGTTGTGTGGCATGAAAGTGTTCTGGTTGGTTCAAGTAGGTCAAATTAGAAATCCAGATTTAGCTGGTGAGAATGAGTATTTTAGGGCACAGTGTAGAATTGAAATATAAAGTGCAACCTCTGTCTTAACATTATTGTCAGATGTAGTCAAATTTTTTCTGACCATACCAGACTAGTTAACAATCTCTCCTATTATAATGTTGATGGAACTTTTTTGCCTCACTCTTCTGAGTGGCAGTTAGACCTGGCCCTAACTGCCAGTCTACCAGCCCCTTTGTAAGTCCCACTCTTCTACACCCGGTGCTAAGTATCCCTTTGAGACCTAGTGCTAAGCCCCATGACCACAGATCTGATGCTAAATCCTAAACAGACCCGTGGCTCAGTCCCATTTCCCAACACACGAACCTCATCTCCCACAGCTGGTGATTACACACACTTCCCCAGGACTGATTCTCAGTTCCATTGGCCTAGATCCTATACTCAGTTATATTCCCACATGCCCAGTCCTCAGTCCAATTTCATCCCATCACGTTTACTGCTCCATTCCCCCAGATCCAGCGTTCAGTTCCATTCAATCCCAGCCGCTGCTCAGTCTCACGCTCTGAGACCAGGCGCTCACTCCCACACTGGCTCACACTCTCACACACCTGTTAGTCAGTCCTAAAGACTTATTGCTCACTACTTGAGGCCCAATTCTCACTCTCGAAACCTAATGTTCACTTTAACTGCACTAGAACTCAGTCCCACAGACCATGCGCTCACTCCTCCAGACTAAATGCTTACTCCACCAGACCCCGTGTTCTCTACATCTTACGCACTGCTCAGTCCCATTCCCCCAGCTCCCTTATCACCGCCGCTGTTGTCTGTTTGGCTGAACGTTAACACCAGTTGCCTTCAGGTCCGGGTGACATGCCGACAAGGTAGCAGCCTCTCTATCCACTGCAGGCATCAAAATGTTCATTTATAAAATTCTTTCTTGGAATGTGGAGGTCGTTGTTGCCCATCCCTAATTGCCCTTGAACTGAGTGCCTTGCTAGGCCATTTCAGAGGGCATTTAAGAGTCAACCAGAGTCAAGCTCTGAAGAAGAGTCATACAGACTCGAAACATTAACTCTGTTTCTCTCTCGCGATAGATGCTGCCAGACCTGCTGAGCTTTTCCAGCATTTTCTGTTTTTATTTCAGGTTTCCTGCATCTGCAATGTTTTGCTTTTATGTAAAAGTCAATTGCATTGCTGTGGGTCTAGAGTTCCATGATAAGGATGTTAAGGGAAGATATTAGTGAATCAGATGGGTTTTTTTTACAACAATCGATAACAGTTTCATGGCCACCATTACTGAGAGCAGCTTTATTAGGCCAGATTTTATGAATTGAATTTAAATTCCACCAGTTGCCATGGTGGGGTTGGAGCCCATGTCCCCAGAGACTCAATGATAAAAGCAAAATACTGCGGATGCTGGATAAACTCAGCATCTGCAGAGGGAGAAACAGAGTTAATTTTTTGAGTCCATATGACTTCCTCAGAGCTCCCAGAACATCAACATGGGCCTCTGGATTACTGGCCCAGTGATATTATCACTACACCACCATCAGATTGTAGAGGAGAAACAATTAGAGTTGGTGAGAATGAAAGGTGTCGGATACTTATAAGGCAACAGAATAGTGTTCAACACGTGGTTTGAATGGGAAGGATATTGTGCATGAGGATGGGAACCTCCTTAACAGCCCTTTCAGAGTAGATAGAGGTTGTGCAGGACTCACTTAATCAACTCTTAGTTAGCCAAACCAAATGTATCCAAATAATTAGACAAACAAGAGTGAAGCTGATAGCCAACAAGGATATTACTATGAGTTTCACCATGCCGGTTGAACACACAGCCTCTGACCACTGTATGAATGATGCTAGCAACATCTCAAGTCTGTTGTGATACAGCGGATGGTAAATGCTGAGCTGTTCAAATCCCAGAGGGAAACATGAAACAACTGTCACAACTAATTTTCAATTTGTATAAATTTCGAGATGCGTGCCTTGAATTCAGTAGTAATAAGACCACCAAGTCTTATAGGTTTTTATAAAACTAGATTAATCATTTATTAATAAAAGAAATGATTTTAAGTACATACATAGATCTTTAAATTGCTAACTCCTAAACCCCTACTCAATCTAACTCCCAGTTATACTTTTGTTACGGCAACAGTAAGACACAGATTTTAAAAGACCCAGGCAAAGAAACATGATGCCCTGAACAAGTTGACTTCCAAGTGAGTTTTCTTAACTTCAGTCCTTTGAAAACAGCAGCTTGAGGCATAGATGCTGAAGGCTTTTCACACTTGCAAGATCTTAAAAATGCCTGCCCTTACACACAGCCTTTGCTCCTTCTTTATACATATTTTCTCCTTTGAATGCAAATTCCCATTGTTTCACTATGGGCTGAATTTTGCCCTTGTCGGGGGCAGGCGGGAAGCTGACCACCCCCTGCGATTGGCACCGCACTGTGATTTCATGCTGGTGGGCCAATTAAGGCCCACCCAGCTTGAAATGTGAGCGGCAGTGCTGAGCGCTGCCTGTGCGGGGGTGGGGGGGAGGGATGGTAGGGGGGGCGGAGGAGGGCGAGTGGGCTGAGCGCAAACTTCACGCATGTGCGTGAGTGAGCGCTTCATAATCCCCCTGAGCACAGAGCTCCCTCAGGGAGATGAAGAGAGGTGAAAAAAAAATGTCATGAAACATGTCCCCTCATGTGACTCTGTCACCTGAGCAGGTACATGTTATTAATTAAATTTTAAAACTTTTATTTTATGATTATTTCCCTTTGGAAACCTCATCCCGCCCATGGATGAGGTATCCAAATAAACACAAAGGCCGCTTGGGCTTTTTGCCTGCCCACCAACTGTTAGGTTGGGCGGGCAGTGAAAAAATGAATTTAATTGACTATTTAATGGCCTTAACAGTCCTTTTAATTGTTGGTGGAGGTGCTGCCGATTCCGGTGCGTGCTCGCCGACTGAGCTATCGCGTGACTGCGTGTTGACATCGGCACGCTTGGCTGACATCAACGCACGTCATTTCACATTGGAGTGGGTCAGGCGCGTGCCTGCCCGCCAAGCGAAAATTTCTGCCCTGTCTTTGAACTTTATCTCCCTGATAATAAACCCTCTAAGTTTTACCAGTAATCTTTGGGAAAAATAAACACACTGTTTCTGAACTTCACCTGGCTAGGTGACACATTTCACCCCTCCTTTGAAAACAAGCTAGTCTGGTTTACTTAAAATGCAAATGTTCCCTTGACATCTATGTTTCTAAACATTCCCATACTTATCTGATTAACATTTCAAACCTATCCTCTCTTTTTAGATGAAAGCACCCACCCACCCACACACACACACACACACACACACACATACTCTGTTTTACAATAAATTCCAATAACATTATGAGAATTATTATATCTTCTTGACAAGTCTTGTAACAAAGCCACTTTTCTAAAGGCAGTGCACTACATAGCAAACATCAGAAAATGAAAATTGTCTTTAGATAAAAAGTATAGTGTATGACTAAATTTGTTTTTATTGCATGGTGTGCTGAACAGTGTGTGAGTGTTTGCTCTTTGTTGTTGCTGACTGGTTAGTTCCATTGCTTTCCTGTCTGCAGTGTAAAAGTATTGGTCCTGTGCTTTAGTTAATATTAAGATTGTACAAGTGTTTCATTCTCTGTTTCATCTACAAAAGCTCATTTCTGCTTTTATATTACATTTACAGTTGTGGCAAGGCAATGCCCAAGAAAGTGCAAAAGGAAAAAAAGCTTCAAATTTTATGCATAATTTGTAAGGACGTGCTGTCTTCAACTTCCATATGTGTATTAAATATTCATGCAGGTAGAGACCGACCGACCGACCGACCGACCGACCGACCGACCGACCGACCGACCGACCGACCGACCGACCGACCGACCGACCAGAGAGATATAGATAGATGGATGGCTAGAAAAATAGGGAGACAGACAGATTGAAAGAAAGAGAGGTGAAGAGATAGAGAGACAGACAGATATGTGGGTAGATTGATAGATGAGTCAAGAGATGAGCAGACATATGTATGAATAGATAGATATGTATCAGCAATAATGCATTTATGTTTTATTTATAAGTTCAGAAAAGGACCAGCATCATTTTTTAGATTGCAATGCTGAGTGTAAAGAAATTATGTTTTACTGGAGTTTCACATTCACTAATTAAGTTAACTGCATGTTTACCCGCAAAATAATTTATTTTACTAATATATGACATTTATTCAAGAAGGGATATAGCCAGAGGTTCGAGCTTTGTTCTCAGTTAACGATTTGTTTATATCCCAGATGCACTGCTAGGACACTATCAATTGCCGCGGCGTTTATTTACAACATCGTGAGCAGATGGGGTAAAGGTTTGCCTACCAAGGGCCCAGTTAAACTCAGTCCATGTCCTGGCTCAATCACAATATTTCCCCACTTCAGACGCAAACACCGAGGCTGCCAATATTTACGAAGGAGAAGCACTATCTGTTAAATGCTTGTCATGGAAGAATGAATCCAAAGTTAGCCTTTTACCTTAGGCTGGTTTATTCTCAAGCCAACTCTTCAGTACAACAAACCTTTCCAATCCCTTCCACACCAGAGTTTTACAGCTGTACCCATTTATACTAATTTGATGGGTGAACCAATGCCCATTACCTGTTTTAGCAAGCAGTTGTCTTTAACAATGTAATTGCTATACAATGTAATTGCCAGTCAACAAGAAGACTGTCAAGCTCCAATAACAATGTAATTTCTGATACATTGACGCTATCCAATATTCACTGAATTGACATCAGGAGCAGGGTATCAAACAGCACACCTCACCTTGTTAAAAGGAAACATTATTAGTTCAAACAAACACTACAAGTAAATGCGAAAGTTAAATATGTAACTGAATGATTTAATTTAATGTAAGCCAGATACATCTGCTTTAAACAAGGGACAATCATCTTCAGCAGCTGTAATAACACAGAGATCCTCGAATACTTATGAGATCAAGTGTACAAACCATTGGGAGAAAGCCATGAGGTTTAAAAAGGAGTTGCCAATTTCTTGCCATCTCACATCATGCCTTACCAATACAGCAGCAACTGCAACATCAAGAACTGAAATACAGATTTTTTTCTTTTAAAATGAATTTTACCATTTTAGCAGTTTCAAAATGAATCTAAACGGATATTTCAATTACTGTTTGAACTCCTCTCTGAATTTGTTCTGGATCATGGCATAAATACATGTGTTTGTGCAGCAACTCAAAAGGAGAACTGCTTCGATGCTGCTTCATGCTCTCATCTGGACCTGGAAAAATTTAATAATTTTGCTTCCAATTTCCACCCCTCCATCATTTTCACATGGTCCATCACTGACACTTCCCTTCCCTTCCTTGACCTTTCTGTCAATATTTATGATGATAGACTGTCCACCAATATCCATTACAAGCCTACCGACTCCCACAGCTACCTCGACGACAGCTCTTCATATCCTGCTTCCTGTAAGGACTCCAACCCATTCTCTCAGTTCCTTCGCCTCTGTCGTATCTGTTCTGATGATGCTACCTTCAAAAACAGTTCCTCTGACATGTCTTCCTTCTTCCTTAACCGAGATTTTCCACCCACGGTGGTTGACAGGGCCCTTAACCGTGTCCGGCCCATCTCCCGCGCATCCACCCTCACGCCTTCTCCTCCCTCCCAGAACCATGATAGGGTCCCCCTTGTCCTCACTTATCACCCCACCAGCCTCCGCATTCAAAGGATCATCCTCCGCCATTTCCGCCAACTCCAGCATGATGCCACCATCAAACACATCTTCCCTTCACCCCCCTTGTCGGCATTCCGCAGGGATCGTTCCCTCCAGGATGCCCTGGTCCACTCCTCCATCACCTCCTACACCTCAACCCCCTCCCAAGGCACCTTCCCATGCAACCGCAGAAGGTGCAACACTTGCCCCTTTACTTCCCCCTCCCTCATCGTCCAAGGGCCCAAACACTCCTTTCAAGTGAAGCAGCATTTCATTTGCACTTCCCTCAATTTAGTCTTCTGCATTCGCCGCTCCCAATGCGGTTTCCTCTACATTGGAGAGCCCAAACGCAGACTGGGTGACCGCTTTGCAGAACACCTTCGGTCTGTCCGCAAGCATGACCCAGACCTCCCTGTCGCTTGCCATTTCAACACTCCACCCTGCTCTCATGCCCACATGTCTGTCCTTGGCCTGTTGCAATGTTCCAGTGAAGCTCAACGCAAACTGGAGGAACAGCACCTCATCTTCCGACTAGGCACTTTACAGCCTTCAGGACTTAATATTGAATTCAACAACTTCAGATCATGAACTCTCTCCTCCATCCCCACCCTCTTTTTGATCCCCTTTTTTTCTAATAATTATAATATTTTTTAATATATATATATTTTTCTTTTCCAACCTTTTTCTATTATTATTTTAAAATTTATTTCCATCCATTGTTTTATCTCCACCTTTTAGCCTATTTCGATCCCCTCCCCCACCCCACCCCCACTAGGGCTATCTGTCACTTGCTCGTCCTGCTTTCTACCCTTAATGTCACCACTAGCACCTCCTTTAGCTAATATCACCACGGCCAACACTCTTTTGTCCTTTTGTCTATGACATCTTTGGTAATCTCTCCTTTGCCTCCACTGGCCCTCTATCCAGCTCTACCTGTCCAAATCCCCTTCAAACAGCTTATATTTCACCACATTTCTATTTCTCTTTAGTTCTGATGAAGAGTCATATGGACTCGAAACATTAACTCTGTCTCTCCGCAGATGCTGTCAGACCTGCTGAGTTTTTCCAGCAATTTTTGTTTTTGTTTCAGATTTCCAGCATCCGCAGTATTTTGCTTTTATTATAGGAGAAGCATATACCCGGTTTCTTCAAAATTATACAGAGGATCATTGCATCCTGTGTAACCATGACACTTGTAATTCGGAAATATAAGTTAGGTACAATATACGTCATCCGCAAGAGTACAAAACTTCCTGACATAGTGAAAAGTAAAATTATGGATTCTCTTCGATTTTCCATCTCTGGATCATTTTCATCTTCGCTATATTTCTTGCCACTGAGTCCTCTCCAGACTTGATTTGTCACTATAATAGATCTCACGGTGAGCATATTTGGCAGGAAGATTAATACCACTGGTAATAATGGGGCTAAGATATTGGAAAGGTGTGAAAATGTTATCCATGGAGGCGTTATGTAAAAGCTAGATTTGAATCGACAATATAAAGGTACATTGTTAACGATATACAGAGGTTCTAATGCAAAGTAGCAAGGGGTGTTTCTAAACAACACAGCACAGACATCGTCCCCACAGCATCATCTGCTGTTTGCTTGGTGCAATATTTATTTTTCAACTTTGGGCAGCAAATCGCCACATATCGATCAAAGGCGAAAGCAACTGTTGACCAGACAGAACTGTCTTTGGCTACGTGCACCTGTGAGGTTTTCAGACCACACAGTGGAGCAATGGACAGAAAACTGTGAAATAAACAGCGATTCAGCAACACACTAATGGGAGCCACCAGCTGACCTGCTGCAGCTATTGCCAGCAGGTAGCAAGTGATACATTCGGACTGGCCACACTTTCCCAGGGATAGAGTCGCAATTGCCATTAAGTTACCTATCAAAGAAAACAAAAGGAATTAAATAGCTAGCCAGACTCAAAGGAAAACAGAATTTTGTTGGAATTTTTACCATTTTAGTGAGACTGAAATTTGTGCTGTGCAATAGCGTGAAAAGAGGAGGTTTTACCTCATTTGTTTGTTATATGGACTGACTGGTGTTCACCTTGGGAACCAATATAGATTATCCATCAGAGGCACATTCAAGTAAGATCTAAAATTAATCATAAGGCCAGAATGAAATGTGCTGCAATCAATTTAAATACACACGGAAATACGACAAAAATTGCAGGAGCTGCCAATTTGAATTAATAAATAAAAATTTTGAATCCTTGCATGATGCAATCAATCTAATACACGCAAAACAAATCAATCGCAAATCAGAAACGCACATAGCAGGTAAGGAATGACAATTGTGAGATCAAAAAACTGAATTAACTAAAACAGGCAACAGAATGTGGATACATCTATGGAGTAATGGTGGGAAATATAACAATAATTGGACAAAAGGAACTGACTGTCGCATGGGTCAGAGTGATGTTCTAGGGGCTGACGGTGTTTGGTAAGTGTTATGACGAGGAAGATGATATGTGCCAGGCAGTTCAAACCAATGTGGGAAACTTGATTGTGCTATCACAATGGTTTTGCAATTTGTATTTATTTTGATACACGTGCCCTGAATTCAGAAGTAATATGTCCACCAAGACTTGAGATTTTTAAAAAAAACTAAAATTAAAATATTTATTAAGAAAATAAAAGATTTCAAGCACATACTATAAATTACTACTATAATAACTCCTAAAATCCCTAATTAACCTGGCTCCCAGTTACACCCCCTTTAAGGCAACGGTCCAAAAATAGATTTTAGATTTTAAGCAGATCCAGCAAATTAACATAATACCCTGGACAGTGGAATTCAAAATGGCTCTCCCAGCTTCGGTTTCTGTAGACAGTAGGCATATGCACAATGTAGGTACACCCACAGTGCTATTAGGGAGGGAGTTCCAGGATTTTGACCCAGCAACAGTGAAGGAACGGTGCTTTGTTTCCAAGTCAGGATGGTGAGTGGGTTGGAAGGGAACTTCCAGGTGGTGGTGTTCTGCTGCCCTTGTCCTTCTAGATGGTAGCGGTCGTGGGTTTGGAAGGCGCTGTCTAAGGAGCCTTGGTGAGTTTCTGCAGTGAATCTTGTAGATGGTACACATTACTGTGCGTCGGTGGTGGAGGGAATGAATGTTTGTGGATGGGGTGCCAATCAAGCGGGTTGCTTTGTCCTGGATGGTGTTGAGCTTCTTGAGTGTTGTGGGAGCTGCACTCATCCAGGCAAGTGGAGAGTATTCCATCACACTCCTGACTTGTGCCTTGTAGATGGTGGACAGGAGGTGAGTTACTTGCTGCAGAATTCCTAGCCAATGACCCGCTTTTGTAGCCACAGTATTTATACGGCTAGTCCAGTTCAGTTTCTGGTCAATGGTAACCCCTAGGATGTTGATACTGTCAGTAGGGGACCAAATATGGGACAGTGATTATGGCATCCTAAGGATTAGGTTGGCTATGAAAAAGGACAAGGAACAATCCAGGGTAAAATTATTAGTTGGAGGAGGACCAACTTCAATGGGGTGAGAATGAATCTGTCACAGGTAAATTGTGATCCAAGAATGGCAGGTAACGGAACAATGGGCTGCCTTTAAACAGAAGGTACTTCGGGTATAGGCAAGGTACATAGTCGCATGAGGAGTCCAAACAAAAACAGAGTTACCTAGGTGACGAAAGAAAATAGAGAACATGATGAAACAGAAAAAGAGTGCAGGTGACAGTTGGAAAATACAAGTGAGAACTACACTGAATATAAAAGGTTCAGAGGCAAAGTAAAAAAAAAACTAAGAGCAGCAATGAGAGAGTATGAGAAAAGACTGGCAGCTAACGTAAAAGGGAATCTAAAAGTATTCTATAGGTATGGGACAAGTTAGGGACATAATGGGGCTTTACACATGGAAACAGAGGTAATGGCTGAGGTACTAAGTGTGTACTTTGCAACTGTCCTTACCAAGGAAGAAGATGTTGCCCAAGTCACAGTGACTGAGGAGATAGTTGAGACAATGGATGAGTTAAAGTTTGAAAAAAGAGGAGGTATTAATAGGCTGGCTGGACTTAAGCTTCATAAGCCACCAGGACCGAATGAGATGCTTTCAAGGGTACTGAGCTAAGTAAGGGTGGAAATTGCAGGTACACTGTCCAGAATCTTCCAACCCTTCTTAGATACAGGGTTGTATCAGAGGATCGAGAATTGCGAATGCTACACAGCTGATCAAGTAAGGGCATAAGGTTAACCCCAGTGACCACAGGATAGTCAGTTTAACATCGGTAGTGGGGAAGCTTTTAGAAACAATAATTTGGGACAAAACTAGCAGTCACTTGACAAATGTGGATTTATTGAGGAACTCTGGCGCCGATTTACTATGGAAAAATAAACTTAAACTAACTTGTTTGAGTTTTTTGATGAGGTAACAAGGAGGCTTTATGAGGGTAATGTTACTGATGTGATGTGCATGGAGTTCAAAAAAATATTTGATAAAGTGCCACATAATAGGCTTTCCAGCCCCCCTGAACCCCATAGAATAAAGGAAGAGTAGTGCTATGGACACGAAATTGATTGCGTGACAGAATACAGAGCGTAGTGGTGAACTTTTTTTATTCAGAATGGAAGGAAGTAAAAAGTGAGACTCGCCAGGGGTCAGTGTTAGGACCCCTGGTATTTCCGATTGTCATAAAAACCAATTACAGCCACAAATTACTTACGGGCATATTGAACTTTTTAAGGAAGATGTGTGTGTTTTTAAAGAAATACAAGCAAGGATACTGAGCAAAAGATGGCTGATGATGTAAAGTGAGCACTTTCTGGAAAATTCCGATATGGGTTATACTGACTGACCTGTCCTGAGAGAACATGGAATGCCGCACCTGAAAAGGTGTCATGGCCTTCTTCAAGCAGAGACACTTAACAGGGAGATAGGAAAGATGCAAAAGACTGAACTTTAATCTCCTGTGGTTGCAGAGACAAAAGGCTGATTACCACATCTCAGCAATCATCTAAAATCCATCTCCTGTTGATTCATATCTCAGAATGTGTAAAATGGTCGGAGATCAAAGAAAACAGACTCTGGCTGCAAGACATTGTTTTTATCTCTTACAGCAATACAGAGGGAAAAATGGGTTCAAAAGCTAACTGAAGAGCAGTGCAGTGTTTACTAGTGTGTTGGTGCTGTGTGTGTGACAGCAAGAAGGAAACCAACTAGTCACCCCTGCAGTTGCAAGTGAAGCCTCTCTCTCTCTCTCTCTCTCTCTCTTTCTCTGTTGCTTGAGGCAAGTCATCAAAGCCACAATCACAAAGGAAAGAGGGCAGCTTCCTCAGGCAACTTGCAGGACCAAGTGTCTCCAAACCAACTGCTAAATGGTCAAAGTCAGCTCTACCGGAATCACCCAGCTTAATGGCTGCAATGTTTTGCCATCTTTGCCTCACAGACAAGCCAAAGACTGATTTGTATAACTTTTTAAACTTCTATTTGGACTCTTAACTTCTCATTTCTGATCGGTGTGTATGTGTATTGTGTTTTTGTTATTTTTCTCGAGTTTTTAGTAACTAATAAACTTACTCTTTCTTTGACTCAGGAAGGCCTGGTTAAATTGGCTCCTTCTAAAAAATAAATACATTTGGACTGGGAAAGGGTATCCACGGGGGGGGGGCGGGGAAGGAATCCTTTCTCAATTAACCTTGTTGCGACCGCTCAAGGGGGTTGAATAAAGAAGGGGAGCCGGTTCATTCCTCCTCACCTGGGAGCATAACAAAATTGGGGTCCCGTTTGGGAAGTTAACAATTTGGGTGACCTCGCCCAGGGACCAGTCATAACATGATATACATTAATGACCTTGTAAAGCTCACACCAAATCCCTTTCTACAAGGCCCATGTTTGAGTCTCACTAGCCCAGACTTAATGCTAAATCCAACTCCCCAAGACCGGATGATAATTCCTACTCTAGCAGACACGCTGTTCATTCCCATTTCCCTACAGCCTACCTCATTCCTTACAGCTGGTGCAGAGTAACATATACACAGGTACAGTTCTCAGTTCCACTTGCCCACACCAGGTGCTCAGTTCCATTTCCGCACTCTGGGCGCTTGACACAATTTCACCAGGTCACATGCGCTGCTCAACTCCCCCAGGCCCGGTACTCAGTTCCATTCCTGCACACCAGTTGCTCCGTTTCACAGATAAGGTGATCACTAACCCACACCCATTAGGCAGTCCCAAGACCCAGTGCTCACTCCAGCAGACCCTGTAACCAGCCCAAACCCGGTACTTATTCTGATAACTCCAAATCCCTTATCAGCGCTGTTCTGTTCCAGACTGCTCAGCCTAGCTTTATTATGCAAAAAGTAGCTTCAGCAAAGAATAATATTAACAATAATAATAATAATTATTATTATTATTCAAGCATAGCAATATTGGTCCGCATAAAACCAAACAGCTGTTAAGCAGCCCAAAATATCTTGGAAAATCAGGAAAAATCACTTACCCTGAACCCCGGTTACTGCAAGAACAGGATAGCAAATAGCGTACATCCAAACATTTACTGGTTCATGTGTTTTCTGTCAGAAGGGGTGACACTGGTTGATGTTAGTCGCACAGACTCTGAAATGTGCTTCATCAATCATTCGAAGAGTTTCTAATATATACCTGAGTGAAGCTTCCTGTCACACAATTAGATAATTATTAGGGATATTAGTTACAGTTAATTGAACCATGGTAGCTGTTGTCATGCTTTTGAGCAGTGTAACCTTATATGTATATTTGTGTTAATGTTAACATATAACCGTCGATGTTTATCTAATTATGTACCACAACAATGTACATGGATTCATATGTGTGTGTGTTTGTGTCTCTGTATGTGTCTCTAAGTGTACACGTATTTGTGTGCTTGAGAGAGAGAAAGAGAGGCAGAGGGAGGCAGAGAGATAGAGGGGGAAAGAAGAGAGATAGAGAAAGAGAGAGAGAGAAAAAGAGAGACAGAGACAGAGAGAGAGAGACAGAGAGAGATAGATAGAGAGGGAGAGAGAGAGAGAAAGAGAAAGGAGGAAGAGAAAGTCAGAGAGACAGAGAGAGAGAGGAGGAAGAAAGACAGAGAAAGAGACAGAGAAAGACAGAGAGAGATAGATAGAGGGAGGGAGAGAGAGACAGAGAAAGACAGAGAGAGATAGATAGAGGGAGGGAGAGAGAGAAAGAGAAAGGAGAAAGAGAAAGTCAGAGGCAGAAAGAGAGAGGAGGAAGAAAGACACAGAGAGAGAGAGTCAGAGAAAGACAGGGAGAGAGGCAGAGGGGGAGACAGAGAGAGAGACAGAGAGAGAGAGAGAAAGGAGAAAGAGAAAAAGACAAAGACAAAGACAGAGAGAGAGACAAAGAGAGAGAGAAAGAGATAGAGAGAGACAGGGAGAGAGAAAGGAGAGGGAGAGAAAGACAGAGAGAGACAGAGAGAGCGAGAAACAGAGATAATTTCAGATATCTTCCAGTGCACAGTAAGACGCTGGTCAGATATGTGCATTATCCATCCCAAATGAGAGTCCGAGTGAAATACATCCATTGAAGCTGAAATAAAAACAGAAAGTGCTGGAAAACTCAGCAGGTCTGGCAGCATCTGTAGAAAGAGAGAAACAGAGTTAATGTTTCGAGTCAGTATGACTGCAGTAATTATAATTTTGGGAAACCTAGGACTGTAGCTTTAAGAATAATCCAGTGTACGATCACATGATCAATGTAAACCAATGTGTTACCTGCACGGGAAACCTCTAGGAGAGAGTTATTCTTTAGCTATGGAGTTTAATGCACACGTGTAATTGCTGCTGCTATCTTGTAAATAAAGTTAAATGTTTCCACTGAGAAAAGTTGTCTGAAGATCAACTCTCTAACAATGACTCTTCTTCATATGGACTCAAGATATTAACTGTTTGTCTCTCCACAGATGCTGCCAGACCTGCTGAGTTTTTCCAGCATTTTCGGTTTTTATTTCAGATTTCCAGCAACTGCAGTATTTTGCTTTCATCCATTGAAGCTGAGATTGTTTTTAACAAATTCATATACCCCGCTTGGGAACAAGGTAACTCTGTCCTTAATTGTATCATGATTGTGCGGTGCAAGTTTGCTTGTGAGTGCAGCAACTTAACGAAAACAAAGGCATAAAGTCCTAGCATATGGGATTGGTCTTCTTAACTAGTATATTAAAACATAAGCCTTGTTTATATATAGCCTCTTTCATGTAATAAGATGCCTTAAGGCGCTTCAAGGAGGAAATGTCCACGGATAGATCATTGGGGACACCAGAGGATATTGTCCAGGAATGGGGTGAGAAGTAATTGATGACGATTTACTGTCTAGGTTTAGGTAGATAAGAATGAAACCAACCAGCTAAACAGTGGAAAATCGTGTTTAAATAACTTGCTGAAATTTTTGAAGAGGTAGCAGAGAGGATTGATGAGGCTAATGCTGTCAATGTGGTCTACATGGACTTCCAAAGGACATTTGATAGAATGCTGCGCAGCCAACTTCTGAACAAAGTTATAGCTCATGGAATAAAAGGGACAGTAGCAACATGGATACAGGATTGGCTGAGCAACAGGAAACAAAGTCGTTGTCAGTGGATGTTTTTTGGGCTGGAGGAAGGTTTATAGTGGAGTTCCCCAGGGTTCAGTGTTGGGACCTTTGTTTTTCCTGATATATATTAATGACCTAGACCTTGGTGTACAGGGCACAGTTTCGAAATTTGCGGATGATACAAAACTTGGAAGCATTGTGAACTGTGAGGAGGATATTGTAGAACTTCAAAGGGACATAGACAAGTTGGTGGAATGGGCAGACAGGTGGCAGATGAAGTTCACTGCAAAGAAATGTGAAGTGATTCATTTTGGTAGGGAGAAAATAGACAGACAATATAAAATAAAGGGTACAATTCTAAAGGGGGTGCAGGAGCAGAGGGACCTGGGTGTATATGTGCACAAATCATTGAATGTGGCAAGACAGGTTGAGAGAGTGGTTAATAAAACATATAGTATCCTTGGCTTTATTAATAGGGGCATAGAGTACAAGGGCCAAGGGGGCTATGTTGAACTTGTATAAGTCACTCATCTGGCCTTAGCTGGTGTATTGTGTCCAGTTCTGAGTACTGCACTTTAGGAAGGATGTGAAGGCATTAGAGAGGGTGCAGAAAAGATTCATGAGAATGGTCCCAGGGATGAGGAACTTCAGTTATGAAGATAGATTGGAGAAGTAGGGATAGTAGAAATTCTCCTTGGAGAAGAGAAGGCTGAGAGCAGATTTGATAGAGGTATTCAAAATCATGAGGAGTCTGGGCAGAGTAGATAGGGATAAACAGTTCCCACTCATGAAAGGATCAAGAACGAGGGGGCACAGATTTAAAATAATTGGCAAAAGAAACAAAAGCGATGTGAGGAGAAGCGTTTTTACGCAGTGAGTGGTTAGGGTTTGGAATGTGCTACCTGAGAGTGTGGTGGAGGTGGGTTCAATTGAAGCATTCAAAAGGGAATTAGACTGTTATCTGAAAATGAAGAATGTGCAGGGTTACGGGGAGAAGGTGGAGAAAATGGCACTAGGTGAATTGCTCATTCGGAGAGCTGGTGCAGACATTGTGGGCTGAATGGCCTCCTTTTGCACTGTAACAATTCTGTGATTCTGAGACTTTATGAGCCACCACACCTGGGCATGGGAGGGAGATGGTCTCGAGCTGAAGAGATGCACCCTGCAGCCTTCTATGGATTCTGGGAGATTTGTTCTAGCATGGCCAGGGGTCAGAAGAATCATTGGTACAGGCTTTACTGCTGGAGGTGGATTTAAGAACCTCTCCAAAAACTAAGGAAAGTGCTTGGAGACAGCCATGCGTAGTTACCACTCAGCAAAACAGGGTTACGGGAATCCATTGGAAGCTGGGAGCATAAGTGGACTGTTTGCTAAAAGGACTGTAATTGCCTGGAGAATGTGGTGTGTGATAAGTATAAAAGGGGAATTTTCCTCTCTGTGCTTTACAGTGTATGTTGCCTACAAAAATAAAATAGTGTTTAGTAAGAGTACTTTTAGTCTTTTGTTACAGTAAAAAGTTTCAAAACGTGAAATCTTGTTGTGTCATTCTTTAAGCTATAACTGGAAGTTCAAATCTTTATTTTTTTTTTAAATGTGTAGGTTTTTATGGGTACCGTAACACTACACTTAACATGTCATGTCACTAATGACCCATATACTGTGTCCCAAAAAGTTGCTTGAACAAATATATCCAATTTGCTTGGCAAGAGCATCTGATGTAGAGATTGATGACTCACTCACTGATGTAGTATTTCGGTGTATTTGTTTTTAATCAAGTCAGGCAGTACGGGGACAGATGAATTTACGGTACATTATCTGGAATGCTGTATTCCAAACAGGCCATATGTAACAATTAACAGGGAAATGGCAAGAACTTAGAAAAACCTATGCATAGGTTAAAATTAATCAATGCCAAAAATTAACAGTTTAACAATTAATTATCATCTTGCAGCTAATACAGCACTTAATTTCAGAGGAAATTTTCCTGTGGGTATGGTATTGCTAGATAGAGTCATTAATGATGCAATTATTTTATTCTGTAACAATGAGGTAAAGCTAAATAACATAATAAGCATTGAGTCAATGAAAACAGGATTCTTGCAAATTAGTTAAATATTAAACGAAACTCTGCAGTTGAACTGAACTTGCCAAAAACTCTTCCAGGTTTCCTTCATCAGGAGGTTTGCAGAAATAATGACATTTCCTACAATGGTTTCAAATGTCGTAATATAACCTTTGTGAAGAAATGTGTTCATCGTTTTCCTGAAAATAAGTCTACACTCAGTGGAAACCTTTCGTAGCAAGTCAAACAGAGACCACAGAAACAGAAAAAAAAAACCTCTCCATTTTAATTTTGCTGTAAAAAGAGACATGTCGAAGTTTTTCATCTTGCACTCATCAGGACACTTTGCACGAATACCAATATAAGGGGAAAACAACAATTTATACAGTATATACAATTTATACATCATCCCCCCGGCCTCCAGCAGGTAGCAGTGACAGGGTGTGGGGTCTTGTAAAATAGCAGGGAGCTGCGGAAGCTGAATTTTCCAGGTCCTTTGGGGATGGGCAGTGGGATGCCGGTGTTGACAAAACGGCAGAGGAAGGGGCGAGGAGGGGAACATGACATCTTCCCGCCAGCACACCATGGTGGGAAAGTCGACAGCTCCCATGCCCACCAAGAGACCAATTGGACCACCTTAGTGTGCGAGGGTGGGCCTCTCTCCAATTCTGTTGGCATTTTGCCCGCATGGAGAGGGAATGGCACACGTGGGGGCACCACCAGGTGAAAGCTGGTGGCCTCGGAGCAGGGGATGGGAGGATGGAGCTCCCTTTATGTTCACCCCATGGCCCAGAGTCGGCAATGACTGCCCCCCATAATGGTGCCGCCAGTACTCGAGAAACGTCTCTGTGATGGCCAGGCCTGACATCCTCAACCCCTCCAGCCCAACTCAACTGCTTTTGAGGGCACCTTTGTCTTTGGGGCAACATCTCCCTGGAGTTACCAATCACTGCTAGAATAGGATAGCACGTAGAATAAACAGACCTCTTGCTGGTTCATGCATTTTCTGTCAGATACAATGGCCTCTGTACATGAATCCTTCTAATAGTCTCTAACACATACTTCAATGAAACCTCCTGTGACAAAATAAAGTAATTATTAGGGTTATTATAGTTATTTGAAGAAACAACTCATGATGGGTGTTGCCATGATTTATTCAGCTATTTAAACGTATATGCATATTTATATCCATATTAAAATAATACCTCTGTATATATCTTTGTAAGTATTGATAAGTATTTGTACACGTGTATGTATGTGTATGAAATAGATAGAGGGAGAGAAAATGGAAGGAGAGGGATAGAGAGAGAGAGAGATGGGGATGGAGAGAGAGAGAGAGAGCCGGTGATAGAGAGAGAGAGATGGGGATAGAGAGAAAGATAGATGGTGATAGAGAGAGAGAGAGAGATGGTGATAAGAGACAGCGAGACAGTGATAGAAGAGAGTGAGATGGTGATTGAGAGAGAGAGAGAGACACAGTGATAAAGAGAGAGAGAGAGACACAGTGATAAAGAGAGAGAGAGGTGGTGATAGAGAGAGAGAGATGGTGATAGAGAGAGAGAGTATGAGATGGTGATAGAGAGAGAGAGTGTAAGACAGTGATGGAGAGAGAGTAAGACAGTGATAGAGAGAGAGAGACGGTGAGAGAGAGAGAGACGGTGAGAGAGAGACGGTGAGAGAGATGGTGAGAGAGAGAGAGACAGTGATAGAGAAAGAGAGAGAGCAACGGTGATGGAGAGAGAGAGAGTGCGAGATGGTGATGGAGAGAGAGTAAGACAGTGATAGAGAGAGAGAGAGAGAGACGGTGATAGAAAGAGAGATAGAGAGAAAGAGACGGTGAGAGAGAAAGAGATGGTGATAGAGAAAGAGAGAGAGCGATGGTGATAGAGCGAGAGTGCAAGACGGTGATAGAGAGAGAGTGTGAGACGGTGATGGAGAGAAAGTAAGAGTAATAGAGAGAGAGAGGCGGTGAGAGAAAGAGAGACGGCGAGAGAGAGAGAGACGGTGATAGAGAAAGAGAGAGAGCGACAGTGATAGAGAGAGAGTGCGAGACGGTGATGGAGAGAGAGTGTGAGATGGTGATGGAGAGAGAGTAAGACAGTGATAGAGAGGCAGTGATAGAGAGAGAAGCAGTGATAGAGAAAGAGAGAGAGACGGTGATAGAGAGAGAGAGAATGTGAGACGGTGATGGAGAGAGAGTAAGACAGTGATAGAGAGAGACGGTGATAGAGAGAGAGTGATAGAGAGAAAGAGATGGTGAGAGAGTGAGAGACGGTGATAGAGAAAGAGAGAGAGCGACAGTGATGGAGAGAGAGAGTGCGAGACGGTGATAGAGAGAGAGTGTGAGACGGTGATGGAGAGAGAGTAAGACAGTGATAGAGAGAGAGAGAGAGATGGTGATAGAGAGAGAGAGAGTGTAGGACAGTGATAGAGAGAGAGAAAGACAGTGATAGAGAGAGTAAGACAGTGATAGAGAGGGAGAAAGAGTGATAGAGAGAGAGAGACAGATGGTGATAGAGAGAGAGAGTGCGAGACGGTGATAGAGAGAGGGTAAGACAGTGATAGAGAGAGAGAGAGAGAAGGTGATAGAGAGAGAGAGAGTGCAAGACAGTGATAGAGAGAGAGAAAGACAGTAATAGAGAGAGAGTAAGACAGTGATAGAGAGGGAAAGAGACTGATAGAGAGAAAGAGAGAGATGGTGATAGAGAGAGAGAGTGTGAGACGGTGATGGAGAGAGAGTAAGGCAGTGATAGAGAGGGAAAGAGACTGATAGAGAGAAAGAGAGAGATGGTGATAGAGAGAGAGAGTGTGAGACGGTGATGGAGAGAGAGTAAGGCAGTGATAGAGAGGGAGAGATGATGATAGAGAGAGAGATGGTGATAGAGAGAGAGGTGGTGATAGAGAGAGACGGTGATAGAGAGAGACAGTGATAGAGTATCAGATAACTTCAAGTGCTCAGTAAAACTGCTTGTGCATTTGCATTATTGACAAATGTATGTAGCAGAGCATCTGTATTGGGTTTTTGCGTGAGAATCCATCCCAATGAGATTCTCCATGTCTGAGAGGAAACTCAGGTAAGGTTCACGCAGAACATTCAACTGTCCACACATTTAGCCATAACATAATGTGCCACAGGGAAATGTAACGGAGTTAAAATGGTTTTTGGATCAGCTGAACAGAATGACAATAATTTCGAGGATGGATGGGTAAATATATGATTTAATATGCGTCGGGTAGTTTTTTTAAACAAAATCTAAACGGGCATGAAGCCGATGATGGAAATGAAGGACAGGTAACCATAAACGTGATCTTGGTACAAGTATAAATGGACCCTTTACTTCCTATATGTTAAAACGATGAAGGGGTGGGAGGTAGCGGAGAGTAGACCAGCGCAACACATGGAAACAATTCAAGTCAAAGGGGTTAAAATTCATCAATTGGCAGTCAGTTTAACATTCCGCTCTACATTTATTTCCCTTGGTGTTAATGGACATAATAATCATTCGGAGTCTCAAACATCAGGCCGATTCACCATTGCCCCTTTTCTGGTGCTGCTGGGAACTCAACTTTAATCTGCTCTCTGGTTCTCTGTCCCAGTGGTTCACTGGTGATGAAATATTCCATTGTAGGAAGAGCGTTTTAGGCAAAATTATTAAATATGGACTTGTTGTGGGACAAAGTGAAATATCCATTTTCTTTCACTTACACTGTTAATGGTTCCAGTACCTTCACCCACCCACCCCCACCCACTGCAAGGTAAACCTCTTCCCTTGAACTTATTGCTTGCATAGAATCTCAACTGTAAGAACTTTCCAATCATGAAAGGAACATAATTTGCTAGATCATATAGAGACTGGGTCCCAAAGTAAAAGGCCCTCTCCCCCAGGAGTCTCTAACCTAACAAATTTATCTTAGTTACAACATATATAGAGGTACGTTATAGCAGAATGAACTTTTGTGGAGTTTCCCAATATCAGCTCTTAGGATTCTACCTTAGAGTCCTAGGATATTGCTATTTTATATGTGGGCTCTCGAGATAATATAGATTTGTGACTACAGCTTTTAGATAATTATTTAATACATGTTTATTATTTAAACCAATTATAGATTACAGCTTATACATTAGGGTTATAGATGGCAACTAAAGCTAATGCCAATAATGTTTCAAAATACTTGCTATTTTTAGATCTGCTGCAGTCAGTTTTTTGGATAAACTAGCAAATATTGATTTAAGATAATTATGCTCACAATCCACTATAATTTTTCCTTAAATTGAAGTGCTTTTGTCTCAAACATAGGGAGTCCTAGCTAGGCCAAGACTCAACAAATGTCTGTAAAGATGGTTGACTAATGGCTGACTGATTGCCTAACCTCATGGGGGTTACCATTGGCCAGGAACTGAACTGGACCAGCTATATAAATACTGTGGCTACAAGTGTAGGTAGAGACTAGGAATCCTCCGGTGAGTAACTCACCTCGTGACTCCCCAAAATCTGTCCATCATCTACAAGGCACAAGTCAGGAGTGTAATGGGATACTCTCCACTTGCCTGGATGAGTGTAGCTCCAACAACACTCAAGAAGCTTGACATCTTCCAGGACTTGATTGGCACCCCTTCCACAAACATTCATTCCCTCCACCACCGACGCACAATAGCAGCAGTGTGTACCATCTACAAGATATACTGCAGAAACTCATCAAGACCCCTTCAACAGCACCTTCCAAACCCACAACCACTACCATCTAGAAGGACAAGGGCAGCAGATACATGGGAACACCAGCACCTGGAAGTTCCCCTCCCAGCCACTCACCATCCTGACTTGGAAATATATCTCCATTCCTTCACTGTCGCTGGGTCAAATTCCTGGAACTCTGTCCCTAACAGCACTGTGGGTGTACCTACACCACATGGACTGCAGCAGTTCAAGAAGGCAGCTCACCACTACCTTCTCAAGGGCAATTAGGGATGGGCAATATATGCTGGCCCAGCCAGCGACACCCACATCCCATGAATGAATATAAAAAAGAGGGGGCTGTTCAACCATCATATCTGTAGCATGTCTTTGAAAGATCTATCCAATTATACCCACTTGTTGTGGCACAGCGGATGGTAAATGCTGAGCTGCTCAAATCTCAGAGGGAAACTTGAAACAGCTGCCACAACTGTTTTGCAATTTGTATTTTATTTCGAGATGCGTGCCTTGAATTCAGTCGTAATTTACAAAACTAAATTAAACATTTATTGATAGAAGAAAAGGTTTTAAGCACACACACAGGTCTACAGATTACTACTATAATAACTCCTAAATCCCTTAATTAATGTGGATCCCAGTTACACCTCTGTTAAGGCAACAGTAAAACAAAATAGATTTCAACAGGCCTAGGCAAAGCACACAATACCCTAGACAGTGATATTTCAGTGAGTTTTCTTAGTTTTGGTTCCTGGAGACAGCAGCTTGATGCACAGAGGCTGGAGGTTTTTCACACTTGTGTTAGATCTTAGAATGCCTTCTCCCTTACACATAACCTCATCTCCTTTATATATGTTTCTCCCTTTTAATGTAAATTCCACTGTTCCAATATGTCTTTGCAACTTTACTTTTTCTATAATATAAATCTTTCATAGCACTCATATTATCAGTAACCTTTGGGAAAAATAAACACACTGTTTGGCTTAGCTTTTTATGGTTAGGTGTAACATCTTACCATCTCTCTGAAATTCAAACTACTCTGGTTTATCTAAAAATGCAAATGTTCCTCACACCTCATGTTCTAAAACTTCAGATATGTTTACATATTTAGCATTTCAAACCTAGCTTCCCTTCTGATAACTCAAAAGCTCCAGACCATTGCCTGCAACTCAATCAAATCCACCACACACACACATCCACAGGGAAACTAATCCAAACCTCACTATTAACCTACCTTTATAATAAATCACAATAATATTATGAACATTATTAGATTTTCATGACACGCTTCCAACCTGCCTTATCTTCATTATCCTGCATTTTTTCACCTTCAAGTATTTATGTGAGTAAGCTTTTGAAAGTTGCTGTTGAATCTGATTCCATTGCCCTGTTCAGAACAATGTGTAAATTTAAGTTTCATTTATATTTATATTTGTGCATTAAGAAAGGTGGAACATGGCTTCAGTTTCATTTAGTTTTTTTGTGAGCTTGGTGCCAGGAAGTCTGGAGGGCGTCCAGCAAAAGGGTCAGGTTTTCTGAATTTGTTTGTATACATGCATTTTTAATGAGGTTTTACAACCCTTGAAGTGAAGAGATGGGTTACAAAGAGGCGAGTTGTTTTATAATTTTGGGGAGGGAAAAAAACACAAAGTAGAAAAAAATGGTGCTGTTGCCTAGTGAAGATGGTACTCCCTCCAATCCAGCAACTACCACCTAGGCCAGTTGAAGAGGAGAAGTTCCAATCCCCGATCACACAGCGACCACAGAGACTCAGGCTTCCTTTAACCGGTTTTATTCAAGCATATGCAAGGGAGACGCAATCCTTCCTAAGAATAAAGACCCAGCAGCTCCCAGATTGATGACATTTCATTACTTTTGTACTTTTTCATATCATAATACATTCGAGTACATTTGAGTACATCCAATCGGTAACCAACACACAGGTCCCATGTTAACATTAGCCTATTGAGTACATAAACATGTGATTTTGCTAACCAATTATTCTAAAGGATGTATACATAATTATATTATCCAATCAAAATTAAAACACGTACGCAAAGACCTTGGTTCTCACAACTCAAACCTGTTTGTGTTTCATCAAAGCCCCCTCTTTGTCTATTGTATGTCCTCCCATATCTAAGCTAAAACCATCTGCCCCGTCCCTATCTGAGAGAGGAGTACACTTAATCTAACTTTATGTCATATTTTATCTCCAGTCCAGCTCTCAAGGCTTCACCGCATCATTGCACCACCTGCCTGTTACTGGACATTAGCTCATCTCTTGACTTCTGTGTAAATCACACAAAAACTCAAAGCCTCTTTGTGTGCAATGTCCATCTGCTTACCCTCAGCTGTTAATATGTTTAGCATAAATGGCTGCCTGGAGATTTTAAGTATGTTCAGCAAACTCTTACTGTGTTTTCTTTTAGCATTTTTAATTTCCCCCTAACAGTCCCCCACTTTGGCCCTTGGCAAAGCCCAAGCTGGCCACACCTGAAGTTGAGAATTCCCCTTCTTGTCCTTTGGGTGGTCAGTCATCTAGACTGCCAGAGGAATCCTAAACCACCTGGTTGTATAACATAACTTTCACCTTTTCTGTCCTCCCCCTGGAAATATGCACAGGTCGGGGAACTGATGCGCACCTTTTGTTTGTTGCTGTCTGTGCCTGGAGAGCCCCTTTCCAGGTTTTACCTTGGTAACAGCAGAGTCCGATAGCCCATCAGAGCATAATTCCTGTGACTATTGTCATACCCATTCTAACCATCTCCCACCAATTCATCAATCTTCCGGCCGTAGCATAGGAAGGAGCTGATTGGGCTAACCTCCTGGCCGATTGGGTGGCTAAATCAGCTTGCACACGCCCCCACGCGATTTGCTCTCTAGAAGCTTCTACATACGATTGAGCTATTCTTGTGTCTTCCTGTATGGCTAGGCGTGCTATTCTGGCAGGAGTTTGATCAATGAACAATGTGTCATCTCACCAAAGGCTAAACAAGTATCCTGTGGTTCTGCCTGGCAAAAGGAAGTCTCCTATACTAAATGGATCGGTCACCTGTAGGCAGAAACTCGAGTTGCTAGCACTAAGTAAGTCCCCATAAAGGAAATCAGCCTCACTGGTCGTGAAGCACCATTGAGTTGAGGACACCTGAATTGCCTTAAATGCTTCCTGTATCGGTAAAGCGGTGAATGTAACTTTGCTGGTGTTTGTAAATACCTCCAGTGTTTGACATGAGCACACAATGTAATTTTTTGATTCTGAACAACAATCTCTAATACTCATCAGTACCGTGTCCTTTACATCGGATATATATCCACATAGCCCTACGTGGAATACCATCCCCCCTTTATCTACTCCTAGAGACTCAAACCTCAGGAAAGCCCCGTCTGGATGATGTTCTTGGGGAATGGCCATGATGAATTTTATAATTCCATCCTCTCCTCCACCTTGAGCTTGTGTAATCACCAATTCCTGCTGCTCCTTGTGTAAATGTATGAGGTTTAATTGGTAAACTGACTCGAACATGCGTTCGGGAATTGTTCCGAACCTGATATCCTCCATGTCGGATTTTACCCCATCAATTAAATCTCGTGCCAGTATATCGCATACCCTCCCTGTGGTTTGTGATTCGGCTGTGTCTATAATCCTGTCTGCGGTCTGCCTAAGGATCTGTAGCAGACCCTCTCCTTGTAGCTCCCCGGATGTCAGGGCGTATCCTGTCCCGCGCTCACCGTAGTGTAACCCTCGGGCAGTCTCAGCAGCCACCCAGGAGGCATCATCATTTCAGTCATAGATCTGACCTGAATTAAGTATGGAATTGGCATTCCCACATCGCCCCCCGATGTCTCCTAGTATACTTCTTTTTAACCTAACCTGTGCTTTTGCTCTCATTCCCGGAACAATTTGAAATTTATAGTCATTGACTTATAGTCACTTCCAGAGAGACCATAGTTACATCATGTAATAGTGGTTTCAACTTTCCTATCCTGATTATCCCATCTGTGGGGGGACTTACTACATCTGGACATTGAGTGAGTCTTTGATATCCATACATACTCAAAGTAAAACATTGTGTATCATAACAATCATGCCTATCTATTACATATTTACATGTTTCTTGACAATATTGTCCCTCAAGACCCAGTTCCCCAACAAAGGGAGGTGGGTCTGTCCATCCGGCAATCACATTAATCTCTTGATACATCCAAATGCTTGTTGATGAGAAACTGGTACATCCCCCATTCCACCGACCCAGTCCAGTTCTATTGTAAGGGGCGTGTATGTTCATCATTGTCCTTACCCTTGGGTAAGTACCACCATCCCGTGAAGTTCCCATTGTTATATCCGAGTGGTGTCAATCGAACTGGCTTCCCTGGTGCTGTTAAATGTAAAGTACTCTTCCAACTCTTTGTGTGATCACACGTGGGGGTCCTGTTCCCAATTGTTCATTTGATGTGTCCGTGTAGTGAGTTGATCGGTAATCCAGGTGTTGGGCTTTCTTATCCATTCCCCACTTCCTCCTTGGGGAAGTGGTACGTACTGCCCAGGGTGAAGGCAGGTGTCATTATTGACTTTCAGCGTTGGGGCTTCCCATGTCAGCGCTGACATGCCCATAGCCAGGATCACTTGGTGACTCATCATATATCTTTAACTGTGTGTAATGCCTCCATTTATTTCCCATTTTCATATCTACAAATGCACACATATCACTTGTCATAATTACCTCGTATGGTCCATGCCATCTGGGTGCGAACATTTTTGTCTGGTGTAATATAGTTCATTTTTCCTTGTTTAATAAATATTTTATTCTTTGTGTTAAAAAATCATTAGCAGACTCCTGTGAATTTGTTCAGTAACTTTCCTCCACGGTTTCTAAAAAAAATCAAAATTAGGATCTATCAAACCAGGTTTCATTCTGGGATCTGACTTGTCCAGTATTAACATCAGCTGAGATTGTAACTGCCCTTTTAGGCAACGCATTCCAAATCACAACAACTGGCTATGTAAAATGAAATTCTCCTTATTTCCCATACAATTTATTTTACAATTATCTTCAATGTGTTTCTGCTAGTTACCCTTTTAGAAAATACCCCACAGCCGCCAATGGAAGAAGACTTGGATTGGGACAAATGATTCCCTCGACCAGCAACACTAAAACAGGTTATGGGGTCATTATCTCTTTAGTGTGAGCTTGCTGTGTGAAAATGTTCTGTCGCATGTCCTATGCTACACCAGGCATGGTATGTAAACATTAGCTGTGGAGCTCTTTGGGACATTCTGATGGTGTGACAGGCGCTATAGAAATGCAAATTGTTCTTTTTATTCTATTCCTGCCTCTGCATCACTTTCCGTCTCCTTTTCCTCCACCCCCCTCTCCCTATCTAAGTCTGAATTTGTTTTCTCTTTCTTCATTTTGCTCTGTTCCTTTCAGCATTTGTGTGTCCTCCGTCCTCCATTTCCTTCACCATCTTCTTCTCCTGCTATCTCTCCATGTCTCTCTCACCTTGCTTTATCCATCGGTCCAGATGGCGAAATATTTCTGAGTGTAAGCCATTGCTGGTTTGCTAAGTATTTGTCTCTGACGTGGACCACCATCAGAATGTCCCAAAGAGCTCCACTGCATGAATATGAACCTATGGCTCACTCCCTGTCTGTTAGAACAGTGCCCAAACTCCCAACAATTGAGTGTCTAAAATATCATCAGGTTACGTTATTAAATACTCTGCATTATTGAGTGCTTGGTCTTATCTGGGCTTCATATACAACTGCTGAAACATTTTCAGGGCCCATAGTTGTTACAGTATCCAGTACTTTCAGCTGTAGGGAGATTATCCCTCTAAACCCGTGACCCTAGAATTACAGCAAGTATGACAAGGTTCAACGCCCAACAGAACAACACGAATGTACAATTCAAAATCAATCTTTATTGAACAGTTCCCACTCATTTACAGCAGTTGCACAGGCGATTCATATGAGGATAAAGCCCCTAAACTATCCTCTTTCTCAGCTAGCTATTCCCAAAATTCCTGGTATTATACTTAAATCACCCCTCAGTTGGTCTTCTGATAGTCATGTGAGTCACAGTGGAGCTGACTGGACTCTAGCTGCTTCCAATGACTGGCTGTGCCTTCAGTGTCAGCTGTTCCTTTAGTGTTATACTGCAGATCTCAGTTCACATTTATACAGTCCTGTGCAGGCAATGTTGTGAACTCTTTTCCTGGCGGTTGACTTGGCAGAGCTCGTTAATTTACGTCCTCATTCGCTTTAATCTTTTTGCAAGAGGCACAGCAGCCCTCTATTCCCTGCTGCTGATTGACTGTACACAGGCTTAATCTCGCCCGCTTGTCTGGTTATCAGGTTAGCAGACACTAAACATGTTTTCCTCTGCTCAGGGGTTAATGGTCACTTTAAACAGTTTTGACCACATCCCTTTTCTTTGTCCTTGCAGCAGTGTCCTTTTGTACAGTGGTTTGGTTCAGCAAGTAGAGTCTCACACTCCAGAAGCTAACTTCTTATTGCCCTTCCCTATAAATTCTCTCTTAATCGTGAAATGAGATATCACCTCTTGGTCTTGTGACTCCTGCCAACCATTGATGACTGTAAGCATTCCCTCCCCCTTAACTACTCCTCCTTAGTTCCTGTCCTTCCTTCTCTTCCCTCCTCGTACGTTTCTTTTGTCTACATCTACAGCATAAATCCCACAGCAAACACGATACAATAATCAGTTGGACAATAACCAAAACATACGAGATAGTACAGATCCAAAGGTGAATCTGAATATTGGTCCCAGAACTCCAAAACACTTGTCACCAACTTTGGTCAGGGGGTCGCCTGTAAGTTTTATTTCAATCAATCTGTTCTGTGGTTCCAATTTATCGAACACTCATCCATAATTGTCCTACTTCCATGTGTAATTTTCTCAAATGTTCAGGGAGTGGGGGAAATGTCATATCCAAACCTTTCTACATACTGCCTCAACTGACTTCGGAGTTCATCTTTTACCTTGATCTCTGTTATATTATGATGGTAAATATTAACCAGTTCATGCTGTCTTAATCTGACTGGCCTCTCTGGAGCAAAACAATGTTGTTTGATTGATTGGACACGAAAGGTTTTGCTCGTACATAAACTCATTTTCCTGAGTAGTAACATAGTACTCTCCTTGCCCAACAGGTCAGTCATGTTAAATACACACATTGATTGCCCATGTTGTCTTATTTGGTATGGACATACCATCTGTCCATCTCGTTCCTTATATCCCTCCAAACTAACTCCCATCATATAATCTCCCTGATTCACCATTTAGGTTGCAATGTCTAGCATGCCATCTTTAACTAACCCTATATTCTCCACCTGATAAAATGGGAGCAGTGCGATACAAGAGGAGGGGACAGGGGAGTATATTATTAATCTGAGCATCGCCAAATCTCTTCCTTTACAATTCTCTGGTGCAAGGCAAACCTGTATCAGACCCCAGAGTGGGCACATGGCGATATTGTCCCTCCCCTTTCCTAAGTTGCTGTAAATTTTCCCCAGCTTGTTTAATCAGCCAGGAGCCATACATGACGCAGACTATGCAGCTCCTGCCGAAGCGCTCTTATCTTCCTTTATGATTTCAATGATTTTAACCGCCTCAGTTTCTAACTGATCCACTATTCTGTGTAGGTGGATCATTGGAGCCTGGGTTTCGTTCAATTCCTTCCCCTGAACTTCTGTGTTCCCTCCATGATCTCCTTCAACCAGCTTCTCAGTCCCCTGACTTCCTGATCTAACGTGGCCAAAATGGATCTATTAACCAAAGTGATGCCAGCGTTCAAGATTGTGGTAGCATCATTTACCAGACCCCTTCTTCTCCTAGTCCTACCTCTGGGTCTGTCCAGTTTTCACCAATCCTGACTCCCTCCCATACTCAGTGCGGCTCGAAACCTCCTTCAACAAGCGCCCATATGAAGCCTTTGTTCTCTTCCCACACCACTCCTACACTTGTTAGGTTCTAGGAGGTCTAGACCTGTTAGGTTCAAAATCACCGGTACCATCTCATGGTGTACATTGTGGTATAACGTCTTCCCCTCCGGTACTATTACTGGACCATTATTTGGCCCAGGCTCTAGCCCAGGATACTGCACCCTTGACTACCATTGTGACTAGGAGCTGGCAGCTTAGTATAGGGGGTGGTGACTTAGGCAGCTCCTCCCGCAATACCACCCTTAGCCCCAGCAACGACTCCAAAAGTGCACCGCCCTCGGACAGGGGCACATATAAACACATCCTGCTCCCCCTTTGTAGGAGTCCAACAAATGGTGCTTTTGAATTGCACCCAGTCATCTTCTGCTTTTCTGTTCCCCTTGTCATGTTCCCATGTTAGGGTCACTAACCTCAACCTAGGTCGAGTGTACATATTACAGAACTGCACCCCAAGTCTCGCCCTTCCCACTGCGAGCCCTTAATTTACTCTATCCCAGAACCAAACAGATCAAGTCATCTCGAGCTGAATGAAACGCTTCAACATCTTCCTGGGTTGTACCCTTGGTGTGACATTCTGTCCATGATATCTCATTACTCCCAGCACTCCAACCCACATTATTCTTCTGATGTGTAACAACCTCTCATTCTCGCTGACTCTCCCCTAGGGCAGGTGGACCTTAGACTGAAGCCGTTTATATGAGGGAAGATGTTAATGTAAATAGAATCATACAATGATTACAGCACAGAAAGAGGCCATTCGGCCCCTCATGTTCTCTCTGCAATATCAACTCAGCTGGTCCCACTCTCTCCCCCTTCCCCTTTATCCCTGTAAATGTTTCCTCTCCAGATAACTATGCAATACTCTTTTGAAAGTCATGAATGTATCTGCGTCCACCACTCTGTGTGTTGCAGATCTTCACCAATCGCTTCATAAAAATAAAAGCCCTCATGTTGCCACTGGATCTTTTACCAATCAGCTTCAATCAATCAGTCCGCTCTGGTTCTCAATCCTTCCACCAATGGGAACTGTTTCTCTCTATCTATATAGATCACACCCTTCATCGTTTTGAACATCTTGATCAAATCTCCTCTCAACCTTTGCTTCTTGAAGGGGAACAACTCCAGCTTCTCCAGATAAAAGCAAAACACTGCAAATGCAGGAAATCTGAAACAAAAACAGAAAATGCTGGAAAAACTCAGCAGGTCTATCAGCAGCTGTGGAGAGAGAAACAGAGTTAACGTTTTGAGTCCGTATGGCTCTTCTTCAGAGACTCAATCTATCTACGTAACTGAAGTCCCTCACCCCCGGAACCATTCTCTTGAATCTTTTCTGCACCCTCTCTAAAACCTTCACATCCTTCTTAAAGTGTGGTGCCCAGAATTGGACACAATACTCCAGTTGAGGTCGGAGCAGTCTCTCCACAGCTCTGGTCTCCATATAATAAAATGGATATAGAGGCACTGGGGAATGTACAAGAAAGATTCACAAGGATGATACCAGAGCTGAGAGGTTCTAACCATCAGGAAAGATTGAACGGGCTGGGGCTCTTTGCTCTGGAAAAGAGAAGACCGAGGGGTGACTTGATCGAGGTCTTCAAGATTATGGAAGGGTTTGGTAGGGTAGATGTAGATTCAGGATAAACGTCCTTACCCAGAGAATGGTGAGAACTTGGTCCCACAGGGAGTGGTTGAGGTGAATAGTATTGATATGTTTAAGGGGAAGCTCGATAAACGCATGAGGGAAAAAGGAATAGAAGGATATGTTGTTGGGGGTGACATGTAGAGGGGGTGGGAACAGGTTCATGTGGACAAGAAACACCAGCACAGACCCAATGGGTCAAATGGCCTGTTTCTGTCCTGTACATTTGACATATTTTGATCTTAAACATTGTATGACATTCTGAGATTATGAAAGGCGCTGTACATGAAAAGGAAGTCCTTTTAGATGTCTCTAAAACCAGATTGAATTGTGCTATGTGCTCTCTCTCTCTCTCCTCCTTCCTTACGAACCACCTTAAACCATAACTCTTTGACCAAGCCTTTGATCACCTGCCCTAATGTCTCCTTATGTGTCTCATTTTCAAGTTAGACAATCGCTTTTGTGATGCAACTTGGGGTGTTTCACTACATTAACAGCGCTAAATAACCCAAGTTAACATGAGCGCTAAGTATTGGAGCAGGAGTAGGCCATTTGGCCCCTTGAGCCTGTTCCACCATTCAATAACATCATGGCTGACCTTGTAACTCAATGCCTCCTTCTCATCTATATCCACCTATCCACGATTCCCTTATTGTCCATAACCTATTGATCTCTGCCTTGAACATACTGAACACTGTGCTCTGGGCTAGAGAATTTCAAAGATTCACAACCCTCTGAGTGAAGAAATTTCCCCTCATCACAGTCCAAATTAGCTGATCCTTTATCCTGCGATCCCGAGGTCTAGACTCCCCAGCCAGAGGAAACAATATTTTAGTGTCTACACTGTCAAACCAAGTTTTTTATACATTTCAGTTTCACCACTCATTCTAAACTCTAGGGAATATCGAGCCGTTCTACTCAATCTCTCCTCATAGCACAATCCCCACATCCCAGCTGTTGGGTTTGAACTTTCTCCTTTGTAACTGGCTCCCCTGACCCTGGTTGTGGGGATGGAACCAGTGGGGTGGATGTGGGGCGTGGTTAAAATTCCACCGCCCCTCTCCTGGTGTGAGTATATATACAGTAGGTAGGGGAAGCTGTACCTGAGTCATAGACTCTCAGACCCTCAGACTACCTCACACCCTCATTCTGCCACAACATATGACCCATTCCATCCCCCTCAGACTCTTTGACCTCCTCTCCCTCCATTCCCCTTGGCTATCCTCTTCAGAGCCATTCACCCTTGACCTGCCTAGCCCCTCACTTCCCTCTTTATCGTTACACACACATGATCTCAAATAGGGTTGCTTCAGTACCTGAAGGCACCATGTAGGAATGTACACAACATCACCATTGCCTAGGAGACTGACGAGACATCCCAGGCTTCACCTAGCTGGGCCTGGTCAGGAGTGGGTGACAGGTGACCCAGTGCCTCACCAGTGGGCAGTAGGGTCAGCGTTCAGCTTGAAGTCAGGGTTCGCTTCAGGTTAGGGTTCACACTAATTTCTACTCAAGTTAGGTTGTTACTTGGCAGTTAGGGTTAGGTTGAGGTTTATTTTGAGGTTAGGATTAAGGTAAGAGTTATGGTCAAGATTAGGGTGACAATTAGGTTTAAATTGTGAGTTAGAGTAGGGATTAGAGTTAAGGCTGTGGCTGGAGATTCTTGAAAGGCCCCAGAGGATTGGAAAATTGCAAATGAAACACCACTGCAGAAAACAAGAAACTACAGGCCAGTTAGTCTAACATCGGTCCTTGAGAAAATGCTAGAATCCATTATTAAAGAGGTAGTAGCAGGGCATTTAAAAAATCCTAATTGAGTCAGGAAGAGTCAGCGTGGTTTGTAAAAGGGAAATTGTGTATGACAAATTAGATTTCTTTGAGGCTGGAACACACAGGGTGGATAAGGGGAACCAGTAGATGTGGCGTATTTGTATTACCGAAAGATATTCGATAAGGTGCCACATAAAAGATTAAGAGACGAGCTCATGGTGTTGGGGGTGATACATCAGCATGGATATCAAACTGGGGAACAGGAAACAGAGAGTCAGGGTAAATGGTCACTTCCGTGTTAGCAAACTGTAATTGTGGCCTCAAGGATTAATGGTCTATATTAATGACTTGTGTGATGAAACTCAACAAAAATAACTTACCTCGAGTTGAGTTTGTGAGTCGCAGTTCTACAGTTCCCGGCCTCGGGACTTCTATGCATGCATCGGCCGCACATGCACAGTTCACCCATTTTCATTAGGCTTTTAGGCCGGGAACCGGCCCTGCGTGCCTGTGTAGAAGAAAAAGGAAGCAGAGAAGTGAAACGTCGCAAGACTGCACATCTGGTGACCTGAAGCCCAGAGTTTCAGTGAGACCGGTTGGCTCATAATGTGATAAATGTCTGCGTGGGTTGTTGAGAAATCCATGGAATCTGCTTTGGTCACATCTGTCATTTACTTTGCAGTGAGGTGTGTCTGAACACAGTTCACCAGTTGCTTCACATGCACCGTATACTTACCCTGAATAGTAGAGTATAAGATAGGTATGGTAAATCATTTTACCTTTCCAAATTTGTAAAGGTATAGGTGGGGTAAAGGAATAGTGAATATTTGAATTATTTTCTTGTGTTTGTATGGAGATCTTTCCAACCTTTTTGTCTCGTGTAATAACGTTCATGTTTTCTTGTTTAAGCACACTGAATAAAATATTTACTAAAGTTCACCAGGTGACACCTGAGAGTTTTTTCAGTAACTTTTCTCCGCAGTTTCTAAAGAAAAAGTAAAAAATTAGGAGCTATCACGCCAGTTTTCACTCTGGGATCTGACTTGTCCAGTTTTAACATCAGCTGGGATTGTAACGCTTGGGTAAAGGGACAGAATGTTTTGAAGGCAAATTTGCTGTTGAAATAAAATAGGAAAGCAAGCTGTGAGGAGGATACTGAGCACAAAAATCTAGGTTGAGAGGGGAACAGTGCTGAAGGAGCGTCGCACTGTCGGAGGGTTAGCGCTGAGGGAGCGTCGCACTGTTGGAGGGTCTCATGTGGATTTTAAACTTAACTCCTTATGGAGCTACTCCAGATCGGGACCTGATGATCACCGTTACAGTATAAACCATGAAATACTGGGAGCATGTAAGAAAGGCATGGCAATAATCATGGGTGATTTTAATACGCATGTAGACTGGGCTAATCAAATTGGCAAGGGTAGCCTTGAGGGAGAGTTCATAGAGTGTATTAGAGATTGTTTCTTGGAGCAATATGTTGTGGAACCAACCAGGGAGCAGGCTATTCTGGATTTGGTTTTGTGTAATGAGATGGGATTAATTAATGATCTCATAGTAAAGGATCCTCTAGAGAAGAGTGATCATAACATGATGGAATTTCAAGTTCAGTTTGAGAGTGAGAAATTTGAGCCCCACATTAGTGTTCTGGAGTTAAACAAAGATAACTACATAGGCTTGAGGGCAGATTTGGTCCTAGTGGACTGGGCAGGAAGACTACAAGGTAGGACAGTTGATGAACAGTGGCAGATATTTAAGGAGATATTCAGTTCCTCCCAAGTAAAATATATTCCAAAGAGGAAGAAAGATGGTAAGAGGGGGGAAAAAGCATCCATGGCTAAGCAAGGAAGTTAAAAATAACTTAAAGGCAAAAACTAAGGCATACCAAATTGCAAAGGTCAGTGGCAGGCTGGAAGATTGGGAAACGTTTAAAGATCAACAAAGGGTCACTAAAAATTAATAAAAAGAGCAAAGGTAAATTATGAAAGAAAATTAGCGCAAAATGTAAAAACTGACAGCAAAAGCTTCTATAAGTATATAAAAGGAAAGAGAGTAGCTAAAGTGAATGTTGGTCCCTTGGAGGACGAGACTGGGGCATTAATAGTGGGGAACGCAGAAATGGCAGAGATGTTTAATCAGTATTTTGCCTCAGTTTTCACGGTGGAGGACACTAGTACCACCCCAATAGTAACAGGTAGTGCAGAGGATATAGAGAAGGAGGAACTTAGAACAATCGCCATCACTAGAGAAAAAGTACTGAGCAAACTATTGGGATTAAAGGGTGACAAGTCCCCAGGACCTGATGGCCTACATCCCAGGGTTTTAAAGGAAGTGGCAGTGGAGATAGTGGATGCATTGGCTATAATATTCCAAAATTCCCTGGATTCTGGAAAGGTTCCAGTGGATTGGAAAAATGCTAATATAATGCCCTTATTCAAAAAGGGGGGGAGGCAGAAGGTAGGAAACTATAGACCAGTTAGTTTAACATCTGTCGTTGGGAAATTGTTGGAATCCATTATTAAGGAAGTAGTAATGGGGCATTTGGAAAGTCAAAATGCGATCCATCAGAGTCAGCATGGTTTTATGAAGAGTAAATCATGTTTGACTAATTTACGAGAGTTCTTTGAAGATGTGACAAGCAAAGTGGATAATGGGGATCCTGTAGGTGTAATATATCTGGACTTCCAGAAGGCCTTTGATAAGGTGCCGCACAAAAGATTAATACCAAGATAAGATCACACGGAGTTAGGGGTAATATATTAGCTTGGATAGAGGATTGGCTAACCAACAGAAAGCAGAGAGTCGGGATAAATGGGTCTTTTTCTGGATGGCAAGCTGTAACTAGTGGGGTGTCACAGGGTTCGGTCCTTGCACCCCAACTATTTACAATCTATATTAATGACTTGGATTCAGGGATAGAAGGTACTATAGCTAAATTTGCAGATGACACCAAAATAGGTGGGAAAGTAAGTTGCAAGGAAGGAATAAGAAGTTTACAAATGAATATGGACAGGTTAGGTGAATGGGCCAAAATTTGGCAGATGGAGTTTAACGTGGATAAGTGTGAGGTTATCCATTTTGGTCGGAAGAATAAAAAGGCGACTTATTATTTAAATGGAGAGAAACTTCAGAATGCTTCAGTGCAGAGGGATCTGGGTGTCCTCGTGCATGAATCATTGAAAGCTAGTATGCAGGTACAGCAGGTAATAAGGAAGGCAAATGGAATTTTGGCATTTATTGCTAAAGGAATAGAGTATAAAAATAGGGAAGTGTTGTTGCAACTGTACAAGGCATTGGTGAGATCACACCTGGAGTACTGTGCACAGTTTTGGTCCCTTTACTTGAGGAAGGATGTAGTTGCACTGGAGGTGGTTCAGAGGAGGTTCACTAGATTGATTCCAGAGATGTGGGGCTTGTCTTATGATGAGAGATTGAGCAGTTTAGGCCCATACTTGCTAGAGTTTAGAAGGATGAAAGGAGATCTAATTGAGGTATATAAGATGCTAAAGGGGATAGACAAAGTAGATGTGGAGCAGATGTTTCCTCTTGTGGGGCATTCTAGAATGAGAGGCCATAGTTTTAGGCTAAGGGATGGTAGATTTAAATCAGAGATGAGGAGGAATTACTCTTCTTAAAGGGTCGTGAATCTGTGGAATTCACTACCTCAGAGTGCAGTGGATGCCGGGACGCTGAATAAATTTAAGGAGACAGACAGATTTTTAATTAGTAACGGGTTGAAAAATTATGGGGAGAGGGCGAGAAATTGGAGTTGAGGCCGAAATGAGATCAGCCATGATCGTATTGAATGGCGGGGCAGGCTCGAGGGGCTGAATGGCCTACTCCTGCTCCTAGTTCTTATGTTCTTATGTTCTTTACTTGAGTTTAAAATAGTCACCTCTCACAGCCACTGGTTTGGAGTCTGAAGGAATGATCCACTTCTCCCTCAGTGAATGTTACTTTCTTCCAGATAGTAATTTTTTTTAGAAAAAGGCTATCAGCTACGTTACAAGTACCCGGATATTATATGGGTCTAGGATTCTCTCTTCAACAAATGTATTTCCCCTACTTATGGATATAGGCTCTTTGACGTTGTATACAGAATACTACATGAGACGTTATGCTTCCTAATTTATTTAAACATTTATTAAAGAACTGAAACCTGCAATACACTTTACGTGGATGAGCACATCACAACATTAAAGCTTACAAAAATACATTATTTTAGGTCCAATATAAGATTTCAAAAGTTATAACTCTACAATGCTACAGGCAAAAATATCTCATAATATTCATCAAATTTTAAAGCAAAGTGTTACCTTAAGTTCCACAAGGAGTGAGCCAATTCTGCTTAACAGGGACACTTCAGCTCAATTATGATTAGAAATGTCCAACAATGCAGACAGCTCTAGTGAGTTGAAAATTTCAACACTTATGACTTTTCAGTGGTATATGTTCCTATCTATATAACATTTCTGACTGAATTATATCGTCCTTAGCAACTGTGATGTTGCTTGTTTGTGTAAACTCCTCCCTCTTTAATCATCCTTTTAAGGTTCGATTATTCACTATCATTGATAATTATTTAGTTGTTGAGGATTGCCGTATTATGTGAGTGTTTATCTGGTCAATAGATGCTTGTAATATGTTCTAATAACAACTCATACAACTAGTTTCACTTGTTTCTGTATTCTCATAATCTGTATGTTTATAAACTAGTCTTTAAACTTTTCACAGAATGGCCATTTTAGATTTTTTTCAATTAGGTCATTGAAAGGTTACACCCCCATTGCATCTGTTCTTCATAAGGGTTTCTGATAATGTTCAACTCTAATTGATAAGAGTCCGCCAGACTTTGGTGATACCCTGGACCAAGTTTTAAGGATTCTTTCTTAATACATCAATGATGCCAGGTTGCAGACTGACTATAATTAATGGATATTACAACCCTTTTAACATTGCTTGGCTAAAGAATAAGACTGTATTAAACAGGCAGATGTTTATTCTCGAGACAGCTTGTATCTGGTACCTGTGTCTGAAAAAGGCTTTTAAAATTCTGGTGATTTCTAACACCATTAGGGAATGTTCATTTGGTTCTGTGATGTCTCTGTGTGTGCAAATGTGCCTGGTTGAAGCATCTGTCACTTGGTTTCAGAGTGTGGTGTGTCTGACCACAGGGTGCCTATTAGTTTACATGGACTGTGTACTTACTGTGAACATTAGAGTATAAGATAGTTTTTGTAACTTGTGTTATCCTTATGAATCTGTGAATATCTATGAAGGTATAGTTGTGGGTGGAGTACTATAATATAGTTCATCTTATCTTGTTTAATAAACATTTTATTCTTTTGTTAAAAGTCCATCAGCAGACTCCTGTGACTCTGTTCAGTAACCACCCTCCATGTTTCAAAACAAAAAATAAAAGTTAGGATCTATCAATCGGGTGCCACCCTGGGATCAGACTTGTCCAGTAGTAACATCAGCTGGGATCTGTTATGACGTGGCAGATGATGTCCGTCAGGTGGATCAAATCCACGAGGGAAATTTGTTTGAACTTGTTCAAAGAGATGGTAGGATGTTGCACCTAGCCAGAGAAGCTAGGCCAAGCAGGGTGTTTATTTTCCCCAAAGGTTACTGACAATATGAGAAGCATGCAATGATATAATATAAATCGCAATAATATTATGAGAATTATTATACTTTTGTGACAGATCATAATAATTCTAACTGGCTATTTCTATATTCCATTACAGGACAGTACTGAGGGAGTGCTGCACTGTCAGAGGGTCAGTACTGAGGGAGTGCTGCACTGTCAGAGGGTCAGTACTGAGGGAGTGCTGCACTGTCAGAGGGTCAGTACTGAGGGAGTGCTGCATTGTCAGAGGGCCAGTGCTGAGGAAGGGCTGCACCTTTGGAGGGTCAGTACTGAGGGAGGGCTGCCCAGATTGGAGGGGGGGCGGGGGATCAGTGCTGAGGGAGAGATGCACTATCAGAGAGTCAGCAATGAGGGGGGGGTGCTGCACTGATGGAGGGTCAGTACTGAGGGAGGGTTGCACTGTCAGTGGGTCAGTACTGAGGGAGTGCTGCACTGTCGGGGAGTCAGTACTGAGGGAGGGCTGCACTGTTGAAGTGTCAGTACCAAGGGGTTGCTGCACTGTCAGAGGGTCAGTGCTGAGAGAGTGCCACACTGTCACAGGGTCAGTACTGAGGGAGTGCTGCACTGTCACAGGGTCAGTGCTGAGGGAGTGCTGCACTGTCAGAGAGTCAGTGCTGAGGGAGGGCTGCACTGCTGGGGGGTCAGTACTGAGGGAGGGCTGCCCAGATTGGAGGTGGGGGTCAGTGCTGAGGGAGAGATGCACTATCGGAGGGTCAGTACTGAGGGAGGGCTACACTGTCGATTGGTCAGTACTGAGGGAGTGCTACACTGCCGGAAGGTCAGTACTAAGGGAGTGCTGCACCTTTGGAGGGTCAGTACTGAGGGAGGGCTGCCCAGAATGGAGTTGGGGGGGGGGTCAGTGCTGAGGGAGAGATGCACTATCGGAGGGTCAGTACTGAGGGAGGATTGCACGGTTGGTGGGTCAGTACTGAGGGAGTGCTACACTGTCAGAGGGTCAGTAATGAGGGAGTGCTACACTGTCGGAGGGATTTTCTGTCCAATTGGTGTGAGGGCAGGAGGATCCCTGTCCAATCAGTGAGAGGAAAGGCAGTTCTTTGTCCAATTGGTGTGAGGGTGCTGGATGATGGTCAGGTAGACTGGCCAATGGGAGTGGAGTTATGTCAGGCGGGTGTTGTGTTTCTGTCCAATCAGAGGAAGTGATGTTAATTTTCGGAATTTCAAATGAAAAGCAGAATTTGTTACCAGAGAAACTTCCCCGCCCTGATCCGTTACCATGGAAACAGGCCCCGTCTCTAATATTGTACCACAGATACAGGTCCTGCCCCGATCTGTTACCATAGCAAAGGGAGAGAAAAATGAGAAAATTCTGGAAACTCTCATGGAATCAGTTCTTCTCATCACTGAGTGAATTTAAGGATTTGAGTAAAGGGATATTTCAGGAAATTCTTAAGCTCCTCTCTGAACTTAGTCTGTGTCACGGTGTAAATCGCAGTGTTTGTGCAGCAACTAAGGAGCTGCAGCATGAAGCCTAATTCCATCACAGAACGATTAAGATATACAGAAATATACCTCAAATCAGCCATTCGCATCCATACAGAATAAACCATGAACATTGACCATAACAGGATGAAATTGGCCGAGATCACAAACAGTAAAATGATTGCTTTCCTGCGACTCTCCATCTCTGGGTCTCTGGGAGTGTCCCCACTGATGTGAGTCCGGAGTCTCCTGCGGGCTCTGCTGGTCATTAAAATGTGTCTGACGGTGAGAGCATTGAGCAGCAGAATCAGCGCAAAAGGGACACACGGGTTTAGAATGTAGTGGATGAACTCAATTATTCCCCAGAACAGAGAGTGCAGAAGAAAGGCTGGGTAATTACAAAACCAGGGGACATTCTTCAGTGCATACTGATCTAATAACATAAAATACCAGAACATGTTCTTCAAACAGCTGAGCACAGTCACTGTTCCCAGAACCACAGCCACCGTTTTCTCGTTGCAATATTTACTTTTCAGCTTCGGCCAACAAATGACCACAAATCGATCAAAGGTGAAAGCAACGGTGAACCAGACAGAACAGTCAGTGGCTGCATAAAGCAGAACGGCGTGGATATTACACACGGGGATGGACATCAGGAAATAAAACTGGTTATCAAAAACAATCGGAATGTGCCTCAATATCAGGTCGAGGATGATGACCAGTAGATCTGCCACTGCCATGGCCACCAGGTAACAAGGGACACATTTGGAGAGACCGCATTGTTTGCAACTCAGGATAAAAATTGTCACTACATTAACTGTGAGCAAGGAAAATAAACAATGAAATTAGACAGCAAGTTGAAGGAAAAGTGACCAGTTTGATTGAGGGATTATTGAGATTTTCAAATGCATTAGCCCTCACTCGCAGCTCAGACCCTCTGACACCCACAGTCCCCACCTGAATACATTCCCCTTCAGACAAGGCGGCACACTGAACACTCCCATGTTTACCCCCAGAAGGACCACAAACCAAGTCAGGAAATCTCCCCGAAGATCTCGAGCTCTAACTGCATTGGTGATGTGGGACATGGCGTGTCACCCTGTCACTTGTGATACAATGCTGAGGACAACCAGCCTGTGCCATACAAACCCTTTTTTCTCTTGGTACACACAGACCAACACCTCACCCTCACTAACATTGCATCCCATGAGGCTAATGATGGAGAACACCATGAGTACCGCACAACTTGACCCATGTACCTCCTATACCCATATCCCAGGATGGCAGACTGAGCAATTAGCCTGGATTCCCAGGAGGCAGCAGTGCCCCGCTTCACAGAGCACAGCCTGGACACCCTCCTGACAGGGGTAGACACGCACAGGGACATCCTGTTCCCTGAAGGATCCAGGTTCCCTCAGGCCACCACAAAGCTGCTTGAGTGAAGATAGTGGCAGGTCATCAGCTCCACTGGTGACCATCAGAGGACCTGGCTACAGTGTCAAAAACACTTCAGTGACCTTCTGCACTCTGCCAAGGTGAGTGAGATGTCCCTACCAGGCATGCAGCCTGGCATCGCTGCATGCAACATGTCAGGCCTTGAGTGGGCACAGGGTACATGATGCTCAACAGAGCTACAGGAGCCTGTGCCCAGGGCCAAGGTGAAACAAACAGTGTCAATGATAAAGGATGGTAATGAGGAGAATGAACTGTAGACCTCTTGTGGCAATCTCCAATCACCATGACTCGATGAGACACCACATCACCCCCCTCTTGTCCTTGCAGGAGGCACAATTCCCGGGAGCTAAAGAGCCCCAGGGGTGGAACCCCAAGCCTCTGTGCTATTCAACCTGTGCACATTGTCAGAACACCATCCACGGAGCGTGTGGGTGACAGCAAGTCCTCCCTCCCCAGGTTCACGCGATGTTAATGCAGTTGTGCAGGTGGTGACGCAGGCTGTTGGCAGCTTGGGCAGGAATGGTAACATCTAATTCCAAGGTATGATAGTGTTTATCCAGGGAGACAGTGAATGACAGCTGGGATAGCTTTGGAAGAAGGTCACTAAGAAAGAGGATGCTCTGTATGACCTCATCTCATGTCTGCCTCGTGTTTCTCTCACTGATCCTGGAGCTGGGATCCCACTCCCTCGGAGAGGAGTCAGGACTCGGACACTAGGAGGAGGTTGACGCGTCCGAAGATGGTACCAGCACCACTGTCTCACTCAGCAGGCTCCAAACCAGAGATTAGCACTCCAGTGGGTACAAGTGTGGACAGAGAGTGGGGAGCGCTGGGTGATAAGCACAGCACCAGTGGACAGGAGGAGGTGTCAGCAGCAGAGGTGGGGGAGAGCAGTCACAGGGATGTTCCGTGGGCTGAGTCTATGGAGGCTCAGTTTGGGATTCAGTATTTGGACCTACAACAGCATATAAGTGGCCATCTGGCTGGGTTACCTGAGGCATTGAGGGCCCACGCACTCTGAATGAAGGAGTCCATGGTGATCATGGCTTTGACCATGACCTGGTGGTGAGCCCATGCAGCGGGTGTGAGATCTCTTGCTCTCTGGCACAGGCTCTGCTGCAGTCTTGGGAGAGGAGCTAAGGATCCTGAACAGGACTATCTTGCAACTGGCAGATGGGTGTCTTGAGGGGTTAGCAGCCCACCCCACCCAGCCATCGGGACACCGCCTTAAAGGCTGAGCAATCTAAACGGGAAGGTGGAGGGATTGATGAATTTTGAGGGAATCTCACTCTCCTCTGATTCCTCGGCCCCCTCAGCTAGAAGCGCCATCTGATACCCGGGACCAAGTCAGGACGGCTGCACCTGCTGAGATTCAGGTCGTGTAGTCACAGGGAGGGTCCCGACAGTTTCCTGCACGTCAAGGCTGCTCACCGCGATCCTCACAGCCATACAGGCAGAGAGGTGAGCAGCCTGTCTCCACCTCCTCCTCCTACATAGGAGGACGCCATGGTGGTCTGTGCATTAATTGGGTCACAATTGGTGTTTAGATAAGTTATGTACTGTCTAGAAATAAACTTAACATCTATCCGGTGAAATCAAAACATTTATGTGAAAAATTCAAACTATTTATACAATATTTACAAGATATTCAAGTCACTATGTGGTCAGAAGTCATCATTTTCTCACTGACAGCCTGTGTGCAGCCTCCAGTAAACCTTCCTCATGTGTGACATGCCATCAGATAAATGGTGGATGCAATACAGTGTGCCTGATGTTTCAAACTCCCTCCTCTCCCTTCCAGGTCTTGGTTCACACTGTTCCAAGGCAGCCATCATGTGTAGTGATGCTGGATGAGCAGGTCTCTGGCAATGACGTGATACTGCATGGGCTCCTGTGCCCCTCAACAGCCACATTGTGAACCTCGCCTCCAGGGTCCCTCCCGTGGGTGTTCATTCTCACTATCCTCCTCCTCTTCCTTGACCTCCTCTTCTTCATCGACCTCCTCTTCCTTGACCTCCTCTTCCTCATTCATGTATAGGCTTCCTTCCTCACTCTCCTCTTGTTCCAGTGACAGACCCCTTCACCGTGCCAAGTTATGGAGCATGCAGCTAGCTATAATCATATGGGATACCCTGGCAGGTGGGGAATGCAGAAAACCCCCTGACTGGGTGACGTGTATGAACCGCATCTTGAGCCAACAGCCAAATCAATAACAATCCTTGTATGAAGGTGGCTTTCATTGTACCTTCTCAAGGCATCAGTCTGAGGCTCCCGCATGGGTGTGAGCAGCCCCCTCTTCAGAGGATCCCCCCTTATCTCTGAGTATCCAGCCGTGCAGCTTTGGGGTTGGTGTGAACATCCATGGCAGCCCCGATTCATGAGGAACAAACGGGTTGTAAAAACTGCGAAGGTAACAGGCGCAGATATGAAGGAACCGCTTGTGATGGTCGCAGACCGTTCAAAGAGTGGGAGTCCTTTCTGTTGATGTAGCAGCTGACATTCTGCGCGGGAGCCCTTATCACAACGTGAGTGCAGTCGACTACATACTGTACCTGTGGAAAGCCAGCGATGGAGGCAAACCCTATTACCCTCTGTGTCTGAGATGCTGGGTCAGTGTGGTTACAGTTGAACTGGGCAACCCTGGTGAAAATTGGCACCGGTCACAGCATGGGCACACCTGTGTGCAGCTGACTGGGAGATGCCACACAAGTTGCCATGGAGCCTTGGAAGTATCCAGTTGTGAAAATGTTAAGAGCCACAGTGAGCTTCAGTGTCACTGACAGCGCGTGTGTCTGGAGTGTCCTCCCCTGTAGGTCTTTGTGGAGGAGGACACACAGCTCAGACACGGCCTCTCTGGAGAATCACAGCCTCCTCCTTTCATTGTCTCTCACGCATGTCGAGGTAACTGAGCCTGTTTCTGTCCACCCTTTCCCGTGGGTGCTGCCTGAATCTCCGACACCTCATTCTTACAGTCACTCGGCTTTGAGCTTCCTCCCACCTATGGGCCCGTCTACCTGGTACAGGACGCTATTCATGCTGCACCTGCTGCCCCTGAGCCTCTCTGACAGGGAGGTGACCTGGTGCCACACCCATGACCAAAGAGACAACTGTAAAGGATTAACTGACTGTTGCAGACTTTATGGCAGCAGTGAAGCCTATGTGGCTGGGTGTGGACTCAACTGACTCCTCAGTCTTCACTCCCCCTCCCCCCGGAGAGAGTTAGCGCTCTGGCACCAAGATCTGACTCTTAACAGAAAAAACTTACAGGGAGTTCCTGCAGACGTTACCCGAACTCTTCCCGACCTGGTAGAAGTTTGTCCGGACTCAGTGAAGGAGGTTGGTTCTCAGAGTCCATCGGAAACATGCACGTGCAGGTGGAAATACTGGGTGGGGTGGGGGATGATAAAGGGATTTCCCCTGGGCCTTATCATGGTGACCCCCGACATCAGCGGACGTGAACGTGGGGTCATTACCCAAACCTCTCCCGACCTTCTTCCCACCGATGGGAAATAATGTGGATTCATTTGCCTACCAGATATTCAAATTTGCAGCGAGAGAAATAAAACTAAGTTCTGGTGATCCCCGGCCCCATTCTGTCTCTAGGTGGACACAAAAGTCCAGCCTTGGGAATACACACAAGGTCTTTGAGTGTGACGGGAAAAGTTGAGAAGGATATTTAAAAAAAACATCTGGTATTCTTAGCTTCATAAACAGAGACATAAAGGAACAGAGGCCAGGAAGAAATGGCAATTGTTTGTACATAATTAGTTAGGTCCCAGTTGTAGGGTTGTGTCCAATTCTAATCATCAAACTTTGGGAAGAATTGGAATGACGTGGTGAAGGTACAGACGTGCTTTGCTAGAGTGGTTCCAGGGATCTGGGAGTTCAGTTACAGGGAGAGATTGGAAAAGCTGCGATTGTTTGCTTAAGAACAGTGAAAGGTAAAGGGAGATTTAATCTCGAAGTCAAATTCATGAAGGGTTTTGACAGAGTGATTAATGTGGAACTGGCTCAAGTGTTTGGAATTTCAGGAATAAGAAAGCACGGATTTAAGGTCATTGACAAAGAATCAGAGGCGAAATGAGGAGAATTATCTTAAAGCAGCAAATTGCTGGGATCTGGAATTCACTCTGAAAACATGGCGGAAGCAGATTCAGTAATAATAGGGGAAAGGCAGTGGTGTAATGGTATTGTCACTGGACTAGTAATCCAGGGTAAGGCTCAGGGGGCCTGGGTTTAAACCCCACCACGACAGATGGTGGAATTTGAATCCAATAAAAATCTGGAGCATAGACAGAGCTAAGCAATACCACAATCAGGGGATCCATGGTGGGCTATGGGAACCAGAGTCTCAGCAGGCACTCTCCAACAGTCTGTCTGGGTTGAAAGTGTCCTCTTTGCCTCCTCCTGAAGTGTCTTCCACATTCCTGGTGTCAATGCCTGTGTCCTCATGATGGTGATGATATGAAGGGTGCAGCAGAACACCATGGGCTTGAACACCTGCTCCAGCGTGTACTGGAGGGTTCACTCCGAGCGGTTCAGGAATCAGAAGTGCTGTTTTATCACACCAATGGTATGGTCCTCAATATTCGGTGGGGGGCTCCTATGGCCTCAGCATTCACGTGTTACTTTCACCGATTTGGTTGGTGATGGGGGTGGGGGTTTTGAGCCATGTACTGAGGGGGAGATCTCCACCTCTGAGAAGCCACTCTCTGGTTCTCCGGGGAGGCTTGATAATTGGGGGAATGAAGGTATCGTGGCTGCTGTCAGGATGGTGGACATTTACCAACAAGATGCGCTGTGCAAGGTCACACACCAACGGTAGATTAAAGGAGTGAGAGTTCTTTCAGTTCCTGTACCTCTCTCTATTGCCATGGGGGCCCAGCAGAGCCGCGAACACCATTGGGAATCCCACTATCCCGGGAAAACCTCTCATCCTGCTTCTCCCTGCTGAGGGAGACAACGATGAGTTGGACCTCACCCAGCATAAATGGCCTCCATCACCTAGTGGATACATCGGTAGACATCATACTGGGAGATGATGGATATGTCACCCGCTCCTGTCTGGAAAAGAGCGCGGATCTTGAAGGCAGGTCAGTTGAAAAAGAGCGCGGAGGTTGAAAATAAAAGGAGGGGAAGCTGAAGAGGAGCGGCCAGCGGGTGAGCGGCCCAGTGAAGGAGTGGAGCTTTGAGGCTTTGGCTCGAGAGGCTTCGGCGAGCAGAGGCTGAGGACGAGCTTGCTCCCAGTGGGGTAAGGCCGGGTAAAGTCCTTTAAGTAAATGAGGAGTAGGTAATGGAGGAAGCAGTTAGGGCAGCATGCATCCGAATGCAGCATGTGGGAAGTCTGGGACAGCACAATTGTCCCTGGTGACTACACCTGCAAAAGGTGCATCCAGCTGCAGCTCCTGAGAAGCCGAGTTAGGGAACTGGAGCTGGATGAACTTCGGATCATTCGGGAGGCAGAGGCAGTAATAGACAGGAGTTTCAGGGAGACAGTCACCCCTAAAAGTCAGGAGGCAGGTAGCTGGGTGACTGTCAGGAGAGGGAAGGGGAATAGACAGAAAGAGCAGAGCACCCCTGTGGCCGTTCCCATCAACAATAGGTATACCGTTTTAGATACTGTTGGTGGGGACGACCTACCAGGGACAAGTTGTAGTGGTCGCGTCTCTGGCACCGAGGCTGGACCCTCAGCTCAGAAAGGAGGGAGGGAAAAGAGGAGAGCAGTAGTGATAGGGGATTCGATAGGGGGATAGATAGGAGGTTCTGTGGGAGAGATCGAGAATCCCTGATGGTCTGTTGCCTCCCTGGTGCCAGGGTCCGCGATATCTCGGTTCGAGTTCTCAGTATTCTCAGGAGGGAGGGTGAGCAGCCAGATGTCGTGGTCCATGTAGGGACCAATGATGTGGATAGGAAGGAGGAGGAGGTCCTGCAAAGAGAGTTTAGGGAGTTAGGTGCAAAGTTGAAGGACAGGACCTCCAGGGTTACGATCTCAGGAGTGCTACCCGTGCCACGTGCTACTGAGTCTAGAAATAGGAGGATAATGCAGCTAAATATGTGGCTAAGGAGATGGTGCAGGAGGGAGGGCTTCATGTTTCTGGACAATTGGGCTCTGTTCCAGGGAAGGTGGGACCTGTTCCGATGGACGGTTTGCACCTGAACTGGAGGGGGACTAACATCCTTGCGGGTAGGTTTTCTAGTGCTGCTCCGGGGCGTTTAAACTAGATTTGCAGGGGGAGGGGGACCAGAGTGTTAGAGCAGATAGTGAGGTGGAGGAGGATAAAGGTCAAGTGAGGAATGCATGTATAGACAGAAATCAAGGGTCTGTACGTGATAGAAATGTTCTCCGGTGCATCTATTTCAATGCAAGGAGTATTGTTGGAAAGGCAGATGAGCTTAGGGCGTGGATTGGCACGTGGGATTACGACATTATTGCTATTAGTGAGACTTGGTCGCAGGAGGGGCAGGACTGGCAGCTTAATGTTCCGGGGTTCTGTTGTTTCAGACGTGATAGAGGGGGAGGGATGAAAGGGGGAGGAGTGGCATTACTAGTCAGGGAAAATATCACAGCTGTGCATAAGCAGGACAGCCTGGAGGGCTCGTCTACAGAGGCCATATGGGTGGAGCTGAGGAATGGGAAAGGTGTGACCACACTAATAGGGTTGTATTATAGACCGCCCAATAGTCAGAGAGAATTGGAGGAGCAAATCTGTAGAGAGATAGCAGACCGATGTAAGAAACAGAAAGTTGTGATAGTAGGAGATTTTAACTTTCCACATAATGACTGGGACTCCCATACTGTAAAAGGGCTGGATGGCTTGGAGTTTGTCAAATGTGTTCAGGAAAGTTTTCTAAATCAATATATAGAGGTACCAACGAGAGAGGATGCAATACTTGATCTCCTATTAGGGAACCAGACAGGTCAGGTGACAGAAGTATGTGTAGGCGAACATTTTGGGTCCAGTGACCACAATGTCATTAGTTTTAAGCTAATTATGGATAAGGATAGGTCCGGTCCTCGAGTTGAGATTCTAAATTGGAGAAAGGCCAATTTTGTGGAAATGAGAAAGGATCTAGGAAGAGTGGATTGGGATAAGTTGTTTTCTGGCAAGGATGTGTTCAGTAAGTGGAAGGCATTCAAAGGCGAAATTTTGAGAGTGCAGAGTTTGCATGTTCCTATCAGGATTAAAGGCAAAGTTAACAGGCATAGGGAACCTTGGTTTTCAAGGGATATTGGCGATCTAGTTAAGAAGAAGAGAGAGGTGTATAGCAGGTATAGGCAACAAGGAGCAAATGAGGTACTTGTAGAGTATAGAAAATGTAAGAAAATACTAAAAAAGGAAATCAGGAAGGCAAAAAGAAGACATGAGGTTGCTTTGGCAGATAATGTGAAGGTAAACCCGAAGGGTTTCTACAAGTATATTAAGAGTAAAAGGATAGTAAGGGACACAATTGGTCCCCTTGAAGATCAGAGTGGTCGTCTATGTGTGGAGCCTCACGAGATGGGGGAGATCTTAAACAGTTTTTTTGCATCAGTATTTACTCAGGAAACTGGCATAGTGTATAAGGAAGGAAGGGAAACCAGTAGTGTCATGGAACATATAGATATTAAAGAGGAGGAGGTGCTTGCTGCCTTACAGCGAATAAAGGTAGATAAATCCCCCGGGCCTGACATGATATTCCCTCGGACCTTGAGGGAGACTAGTGTAGAAATTGCAGTGGCAGAAATATTTAAAATGTCCTTAGCCACGGGTGAGGTGCCGGAGGATTGGAGGGTAGCTCATGTTGTTCCGTTGCTTAAAATAGGCTCCAAAAGTAAACCAGGTAATTACAGGCCAGTGAGCCTGATGTCCGTAATAGGTAAATTATTGGAAGGTGTTCTGAGAGATCGGATATATAATTATTTGGACAGCCAAGGGCTGATTAAGGATAGTCAGCATGGCTTTGTGCGTGGTAGGTCGTGTTTAACGAACCTTGTAGAGTTTTTCGAGGAGGTTACCAAGGAAGTAGATGAAGGAAAAGCTGTGGATGTTGTCTACATGGACTTTAGTAAGGCCTTTGACAAGGTCCCACATGGGAGGTTAGTTCAGAAGGTTCAGACACTTGGTATCCATGGAGAGGTTGTAAACTGGATTCGAAATTGGCTGTGTGGGAGAAGACAGAGAGTGGTAGTGGATGATTGCTTCTCAGACTGGAGGTCTGTGACTAGTGGTGTGCCTCAGGGATCTGTGCTGGGACCATTGTTGTTTGTTGTCTATATCAATGATTTGGATGATAATGTGGTGAATTGGATCAGCAAGTTTGCTGATGACACTAAGATTGGAGGCATTGTGGACAGCGAGGAAGGCTTTCAAAGCTTGCAGAGTGATCTGGACCAACTGGAAAAATGGGCCAGAAAATGGCAGATGGAATTTAATGTGGAAAAGTGTGAGGTGTTACATTTTGGATGGTTAAACCAAGGTAGGACATACATAGTAAATGGTAGGGCACTGAGGAGTGCGGAGGAACAAAGGGATCTGGGAGTTCAGATACATAATTCCCTGAAAGTGGCGTCACAGGTAGACAAGGTAAAGAAAGATTTTGGCACACTGGCCTTCATAAATCAAAGTATTGAGTATAGGAGTTGGGATGTTATGGTGAGGTTGTATAAGACATTGGTGAGGCCAACTTTGGAGTATTGTGTGCAGTGCTGGTCGCCTAACTACAGGAAGGATATCAGTAAGATTGAGAGAGTGCAGAGAAGATTTATTAGGATGTTGCCGGGTCTTAAGGAGTTGAGTTACAGGGAAAGATTAAACAGGTTAGGACTTTATTCCTTGGAGCGTAGAAGAATGAGGGGAGATTTGATAGAAGTTTACAAAATTGTGAGGGGTATAGACAGAGTAAATGCGAGTAGGCTCTTTCCACTTAGATTAGGAGAGATAAACGCGAGAGGACATGGCTTTAGGGTGAAAGGGGAAAGGTTTAGGGGGAACATTAGGGGGAACTTCTTCACTCAGAGAGTGGTGAGAGTGTGGAACGAGCTACCATCTGACGTGGTAAATGTGGGCTCACTCTTAAGTTTTAAGAATAATTTGGATAGATACATGGATGGGAGAGGTCTGGAGGGTTATGGACTAGGTGCAGGTCAATGGGACTAGTGGAATAATATTTCGGCACAGACTAGAAGGACTGAATAGCCTGTTTTCTGTGCTGTAGTGTTCTATGGTTCTATGAAAGCTCTGGATCCATAGAAGTTCAATGAAACTGTGACCTTAGGGGCCACTTGTAGCACTGTCCACACCCTGGTGTGAGGCTCCAGGTCGTGTTGGAGGAGGTGACACAGCTCCTGTGACCACCTCCTTGTTGAATCAGTCACCTCACGCTCTGCTCCTGGGTTAGCTGTAAGTTGGTAAAGCATTCTTGGAAAACCTGGAGTCGGTTAATCGAGCATTCACCCTTCTGCAGATTCCCCTTCTCCCAGCCCCTGCTCCATTTGTTGGTCATGTTACAGACCCAGATGCACTGTAACTACAGTCCCCATGCCTCGCCCAGAGTTAGGTCACCAAATCCTCTGTCCTCTCTGAATGTATGCAACAGCTCACAATGCAACCTCCAGAAACTTATCCACACCTCCACTAACTTTCCAATCAAAGAATGGGAAAATGAACTAAAAGGGAATAATTTGCAAAATATGGGAAAAGGACAGGGGAATGGGATTAATTGGAGGGGTGAGGCCATAGAGGGATAAAACACTAGAATGAGTATATTAAAATTGAGCTACTGCCAGACCGGGAATCATTATAGGTCAACGAGCATAGGGATGATGGGTGAATGAGATTTGGTGTGAGTTAGGAAATGGGAAGCAGAGTTTTGGATGAGCTGAAGTTTGGAATAGTCGAGTCTGGCATTATCAAAAACACAGATGAGGGTTTATTGAGCAGCTAGGCTGAGGAAGAGTTGGTGACGGGTGATATTGTAGAGGTGGTAGTGGGCAGGACTGGGGCTGGAGAGTATATGGGGTCAGAAATCAGCTCAGGGTCAAAGTGATGGTGGAGGTTATAAACAGCATCAGATATCAGCCAGAGAGGGGAGGGGAAGCAGAGGATAGGGAATGGAGTGAGTGACTGGAACTGAAGAGAATGGCTTCATTCTTTCCAAAAAGTAAATGATAAGAACAGTAACACAGTTAAACATGGTATATGGAATAAATACCTGGATAGAGCGACTTACCAAGGACGCCAACAATAGCCAGGATGGGATAGTAACCCACTTGAATAACCATCAGTATGGATTCAATCTGAAAAAGTAATGGTATCCTATCTTCAAAAAGAATTACCAACTGCCAGGAGAAGCTCCTGCCCATTGTCGGACCATTCCGATCTACTGTACTTCGATTCTGATCCATTGTCGGGCCATTCCGATCTACTGTACTTAGATTCTGATCCATTGTCGGGCCATTCCGATCTACTGTACTTCGATTCTGATCCATTGTCGGGCCATTCCGATCTACTGTACTCAGATTCTGATCCATTGTCGGGCCATTCCGATCTACTGTACTCAGATTCTGATCTTTCCCTCTCTCTGAAGCCGCAGATCCCTGTTAGTGCCGGAGATGATGCTCCCGCTGACACTATGAATAACACATTGAAAGGAGTCCCTTATTAATAGAGGAGGGGAAACCTCCAGTGACACAATTAGGACACATGGAGACTGACATTAATTACAGACACTGCACAAATAGGTTTGGTTAACCCCTTCCAATCCAACATTTTTGGCATCACAATAAAGTAGAACAATCACCCAGTTTGGATGGGATGTATGAGAGTTGCTAAGGGAAGGAATGGTAGAAAAAGCAGAAGGACTGCCATTAATCTTTGGATCCTCCTTGGATTTGGGAGTGGTGCCAGAGGACTGGAGGGCTGTAAATGTTCTACCCTGTTTAAAAAGGAGAGAGGGATAAACCCTGGAACTCCAGAGCAGTCAGTATAATGTCGGTCGTGTGGAGAATTCTAGAGGCCATCATCAAGGACAAAAATACTTGTTTTTTGTGTCCTAATTTTGTCATTGGAGGCTTTTTGTTAAAGGCTGGGGCAGGGGGCAGGGGGTTGAAAATGACCAGAAGCACGTTTATTTTAATAGAAAATTACATCTGATAAACTGAATGGAGTTCTTTGTCTACGTAACGAGAGAGTTGATGGGGGAAGTGAGCTTGATGTTATGAACCAAATGTCATTTAATGGAGTTATTGCAGAAACTGAACTCCATGGAATAAAGGGACAGTGACAGTGCGGACATGATATCAGATAAGAGACAAAAAGCAGAGAGAAGTGGTGAACAATGATTATTCAGATTGGAGGGAAGTATGCAGTGATGTTGCATGGGGTTCGATATTAGGACCACTGCTCTTTATGATACACGTAAATTACATAGGCTTCTATATAAAGGACTTAATTTCAACATTTGCAGGGGTAGGGATAGGGAGAGAGAGAGGGGGATAGGGAGAGAGAGATAGGGAGAGAGAGAGAGGGAGGGATAGGGAGAGAGAGGGGAGGGATAGGGAGAGAGAGTGAGAGGGAGGGGATAGGGAGAGAGTGAGAGGGATAGAGAGAGAGAGGGAGGGATAGGGAGAGAGAGAGGGGATAGGGAGAGAGAGAGAGGGAGATAGGGAGAGAGAGAGAGGGAGGGATAGGGAGAGAGAGAGGGAGGGATAGGGAGAGAGAGTGAGAGGGAGGGGATAGGGAGAGAGTGAGAGGGATAGAGAGAGAGAGGGAGGGATAGCGAGAGAGAGAGGGATAGAGAGAGAGAGAGAGTGAGGAATATGGAGAGAGAAAGAAAGGATAGGGGAGAGAGGGAGGGATAGGGAGAGAGAGATGAATGGGGAGAGAGAGAGAGGATAGGGAGAGAGAGATGAAAGGGGAGAGAGAGACAGAGAGAGGGATAGGGAGGGTGCTTTTGGGCCATGGTTATGTTAGGGTCAGGCTGATCCTAAAACCTCGCTATTTTTCTGCAAAACTCAGCACTGTTGACGGTAGAATGTAGATTAAGAGTGGGCTAGAGTTATGGAGCAGGTGATGCAATGGGCACTTCGGCAATAATCAAAACACAACCTTTGTGTATCTGATGAGGTTCTATTTTAAGGCGTGTGTGTGTGCATTGCGACACAGCCGATATTAAAGGCTGAGCTGTTCAAATCCTAGAGGGAAACTTGAAACAACTGTCGTAACCAATTTTTGCAATTTGTATGTTTCAAGATGCAGGCTTGAATTCAGTAGTAATAAGATCATTGAATCTCAAGAGGTTTTTATAAAACTAAATTAAACATTTATTAATATAAGAAATATTGTAAGAACATACATATGTCTACAAAATTACTACTATAAAACTGCAAAAAACCCCTAATTAATCTGACTCAGTTACACCCCCGTTAAGGCAACAGTAAAATTCATTGATTTTAAAAGACCCCAGGCAAAGCACATTTGACCATATTAGTTCAAAATGAGGTTCCTTGCAGACACTGTTGCAGGTGTACAGGCCAGTTAGATCGTAAATGCCTCTGTCTTACACACACAAACTCCTTTCTGTTTATGCATAGCTTTTCCTTTGAATGTAAATTTTCCATTGTATTACTAGGTTTTTAATTTTACATCTCCTAACAATAATATCCTTTGATTCCACCAATTTTATTGGTAAACTGAAAAAAATAAACGCATTGCTTGGCGTCTTCTAGCTAGGTGCAAGATTTCACCCCCAGTCTTGAATGGTTTATTCAACGAATGCAAATGTACCCCCTTGACACTTATGGGCGTGATTTTCTGCACCCACCCACTGCTGAGATCATCTGGTCCCACCTCAAGTCAATGGAGTTCTGGCTGGGGCGCAGCTCACCTGCAGCAGGTCCCACCCACAACGGGGCCGGAAAATCCCAGCCTATGTTTCTAAATTTCCCCATGTTTATCTAATTACCATTTCAAACCTACTTCTTCCCATACATCCAAGCACCCAGGCTAACTGGCTTTAATCCAATTAAGACACACACACATACACACAACACAGACACCACTAAACTCTATTTAAAAAAATAATAATTTCCAATAACATTATAGATAGTAATCTCTTCATGACAGTGTGTGTGTGTCTGTGAGGTGTGTGTGTGTGTGAGTGTGTCTGTGAGGTGTGTGTGTGTGTGAGTGTGTCTGTGAGGTGTGTGTGTGTGTGTGAGAGTGTGTCTGTGAGGTGTGTTTGTGTCTGTGAGGTGTGTCTGTGAGGTGTGTGTGTGTGTGTCTGTGAAGTGTGTGTGTGTGTGTGTGTGTGAGTGTGTCTGTGAGGTGTCTGTGTGTGTGTGTGCGTGAGTGTGTCTGTGAGGTGTGTGTGTGTGTGTGAGTGTGTCTGTGCATCTGCTGTAGCAAGGACACTTAGTAATCTCGGCATTTGGTCATGACTATTTTCAGGTTCGCTTAATCTGTGTTAATTCCATGCCTAAGAATTAATCCTAGGAATACGGGCCTTTGATAGGAATAACAATTAAAAAAAACACTTTCCTAACAAGTGGCATTGCAGAGAAACTTATAGCGGCTTTATGAATTGATGAATAGATGTTACAACTGAATTGTACTGAATTTATAATGAAGTCCTGTAGCAGGATCAAATTGGCACTTTGGAGGAAAACTCCAATCTGGTTGTTGAAGCAGAAAAGGCTGTTAAAGCATTTAAGGTGTTTGTGTGAATGTGAGAGGGTCTGTGTGTGTGTGTTTGTGTGTGTGTGAGCGTGTGTCTGTGTGTCAGGGTGTGTGTGAGTGTGCCTGTCTGAGTGTGTGTGGTGGGGGTTCGACAACACGCAGGATGTGGGGTTTGCATTTCATCAAACCTGCCAATCACATCTCAAAATTGTTTATAAAGAGAAGGCAATTGAATGGGAAGGATAAGGGAGCAGTAGGTGGGTTATAGTTGTGATCTTGTGAAATGCAAGTTAGACATCCTGTGGGGTCGAGAGTGCACAGAACAGATGATTGGACCCTATAGCTCCAGGCTACTAATTATGCTAACATACAATTCTTCTTACATCCTGCTTTATCTAATTCAATCAGTATATCCTTCAATTCTTTAGCAAAGCTAAAGCTACAGAAAGACAATAATGAATTAATTTAATAACATTAAAGGAATGCTGTGCCTTTTTAAAAGGAAGTAGTGAGATTTTAGGTAAGGAATGTGTAACTATGTCCCAAGAGGCCCTAAAGATATTTGTCCCCGTCCACGTAGAGTAACTTACAGGTCCAGAATGACTTGGTGAGAATGACGCGGTCAGAACAGAAAGTGTAGAATTCAAGTATAATGTGCAACCTCTTCCTCAGTATCATTATCAGAGGATGTTCTGAGCTGTTCCTGTCCACAGCCAAGTGCATTAGAATTTGTACTTTTATTATTATAGCGATAACTTATGGCCTCATTTTACTTAGGACCTTGTCCTCCTCCCTTATTACCAGAACCCGTGTTAAGGTTCACTCCTCCAAACCGGTACTCAGTCCTGTTTCTCCAGATATGGGGCTCATTCCCCCAGACCCGGTGATGAGTCACATTCTGCCAGGCCCTGTGCTCAGTTCCATTGAGGCTATGTGCTCAGTCCTCTATACCCCATACTCAATCTCACAGCCACAATGTTCAGTGGCCCAGGCATGATTATTGTTAATGATATGTTAATTATATTGTTAAAATCCACAGGTAAAGGGCAGTTTAATTAAGTACCTAGAGCATTTATAAAGAGAGACTGTTAGTTCAAGGAAGTAGTAGGTAGGAGGTAGCAGTATTGCTGCATTCTGTAAATAAACTTATTATCAAGTATTAAAGTCTAGTATAAGTAACTGGCTTGGCATCAAATTAACAATTATAACACCCCAGACCTGGTTATTCACTTTCCTGCACCAGAAGTCCACTCCTGTAGACTCCTTGCTCAACAACCCCCACCCCATCCACCCCCATACCTAGTGTGCAGTCTCACAGGCCCACTGCTCACTCCACTAGACTAGATGTTCAGTTCCGCAGACCACTTGCTCTCTCTCCCAGACACATTCCTCAGCCCAATCTCCCCAGCTCCCATATCAGTGCCGCTATTGATTAATCTGATTAATTTTAATATCAGTGGCGCTGAAGCCATGATAACTGGGATCAGCATTAGCAACAGTGCCCACTCCTGAAGATATGAAAGTATTAACCATGCAGAAGAAACAATTACATAGGGAAAGAACAGAGGGTGGAATTTTCCCAGATTTGCACTATAAACGATGTTTTACCTGTCTGATGTTTTTTACCCGCTGGCCGCAATAGCGGGTTTTCACGCCGTATCGTCTCGGACCCGCCTCATTATTTATGCACTCCTGGGAAACACGCCGTTTCCATGGCGGGCGGGCTCTCATTCGCCCACCAGCTATCACCTCACCGCCATAGCTCACCATTTAAAGCCATGGTTAAAGTCCAGCTGCAAGCACAGCGCACGTTGCTTCCAGCTCACTGCTGCTGCCCGGGAGACATGGCCAACAAAGGAAAAAAGACTGCAGCCGCCTGCTTCAACAATGGGTCCCTCGAGCGACTGCTGGATGCGTGACGGCCCACCCAGGATGTCCTGTATTCCCACAGGACAGGCAGCAACGTCACCAATCCGACTTGGGAGGCGGTGGCAGCGGTGGTCAGTGCCAACGCCCTTCAGAAGAGGACACCCACCCCAGTGTCGAGAGGATGAATGATCTCCTCTGTTCCGCCAGGGTAAGTCACTCTTCACATCACTCTCAACTCTCACACTCACAAACCCATCACACATCCACAGGGCCCTCACTCACTGCCAGGTCAAGGGACATCACCATTCACTCTCTCACACTCACCGTCATTGTCCTCATCCTGTCCATGGGACCACTCACCACCCACACAGGCCAGGCATACTTATCATCTGGCCCGACAGACATCCTGATACACTCTCCCCATCTCTGTCCATGCAGGACAAGCTGGCACATAACAGGAGAGAGAGGTCACAGACCGGTGGAGGAATGCCCGAAATCAAGGTCCTCACAGACATTGAAAACAGAGCCATCCAGCTGGCCGGCGATGACCGGGACCGGTCCTGTGCTGACGGTGAGGTCGGCGCTGCTCTACCAAGTGAGGATCCAGCAGTGCAACATCCATCAGATAACCATGCTGTGAGTGATGTGTCCTGTTTCACAGGCCACTGCCATGCACTGATTATCTCCCCTTGCTTTCACAGGCACATCTGGGAAACAGCCGACAGAGTCCATGACCCAGGGCCTCCAAACAAGCCCCGGAGAAACCTCTGAAGAGGAATCTGAAGGCACCCTCCCTGAAGTCCCATTACAGCCTCACCCACATCCTCCACCAGCACAGAGACACACACCTCAGTGGGACCGAGCTTCAGAGTAGCCTCAGGATCACAATCTGGTGAGCACATCGCACTGTCTGATCTACAGCAGGCGGAGGCAGGGACTTCCCAGGTCCCCGGCACTCGGAGGGCTGCTGGAGGCCAGAACGTTGCTGAGTCTGAGTCAGATGAGGAGCCTCTGGACTCGGTCATGACTCAGTTGCTGGAGCTGCAAAGACAAGCTCGGGAACATCAGGAAGGGATGTCCGCTGCACTCCTCAGATTGCAAGGCACGATGGAGGAGTCCGTCTGCCTTCAGTCTGAGGTAATAGCACCGACATTGCAATGCACTGAGGTCAACACTGGCAGGATGGTGGCTGCCATAGAGACCTTGGTCCAGGACGTTGCTCCTGCACTGCTGCGCGGGCTTAACCCCATCACTGATGCCATAGTTGGCCTCCAACAGTGTGTACGCGAGAGGGGTGCTGGGCAGCTCGATCCCACTCCAGCTACCCCTTCTCCTCAAGGAGTCAGCCAGGGGCCCTCGGGCACCCATAGGGAGGAGGATCAGCAGGTGCTCACCCCGGGGCCATCCACCCAGGTGACTCCGGGAGTGTCCGGCCCATCCGAAACCCCTCTTCCTGTGACCTCAGCAGCTCCAGCTCCACAGGCCGAGGAGGGTGCCACTGCCACACAGCAGGATCCCGAAAGCAGGCCGGGGCCCTCCAGGTCTCAGCCCTCCAGAGTACGCCCACCAAAGTCATCACAGACAGGGTGTCACAGTCAGCAGGCTGCCTTCACCTCCGCTGTGGATTTCCGGGGAGCACCAAGACATAGTGGCAGGGTTAGGAAAGTTAAGAAGATGTAACTCTTTCGAGTTATCAACAGATTGCATGTAACTCTTTCGAGTACATTCACAGTTCTTGGTTTCCGGGAGTGGGACATGAACCCACAACCTTCTGATTCAAAGGCGAGGGTGCTATGAACTGAGCTACAGCTGACACCTCGTTAAAAAGTTACACAGCCTGGGCAGGGGTGTGAATCACTTGTACATAATGTTCACTATTGTAAATAAACTCCCAGGAATGTCTCCCTGCCTGTGACTCCTTGTTCTGATGAACAGTGTTCTTGTCACTCAGATGTGAAACCTTTCTGTACAAGATAAAGGCAGGTGTCTCAGTCCAGGGCCTCTTCCCTGTGCAGTGTGTAACCTTCAGACCACAGTGATGGTCCAGCCTCACACTCCCCAGACACATTAGTGATGCCTGCACCTCGATGGTGCTGGTCATTGCTGCCAGAATGTAGTGGGCAGGTGTCACAGAGTTCCCTCATTCTCTCTGTGTGTTCTCAGCACCTTTAAGGTGGGGCTGGTCCCCATCTCTTCAGCATCTGTGACCGGTGACTCTGTGCACCAGCTCCTGAAGGGCTGAGGTGCTGAAGGCGGACACAGCATCAGATGCTTTTAAAGTTTTATGGCTGCGTCTCTGAGATGGCCCTTATCACAGAGCGCAAGTGAGCTGCCCTCAGCCAGACAGGAGTCAGACATTCACAGAGGCTGTGTGAAGATCTATGGAGTGTCCTCACTGTATGTCATCATCATCCTCCTGGAATCGAGCGACTATTAGGGCCTCCACTGCATCCCCATGACAAGAGTATTATCACAGAGGGTATTGGCGCTGCCATAAGCCAGACTGGAGTCAAACGTTCACAGACGCGATGTGAGGATCTATGGGGACACCTCACTGCATCTCGTCATCATCCTCCACAAATCTGGCAGCTATGAGGGCCTCCCGAGTGCCTGCCTCATCTGGTCAGTGCGAGAGACTCATCCCTGTCATCGTCACCACTGAGGACCCCCTCACCCTCATCCCCGTCAGTGTCCTCCTCATCCGGGGAGATCTCCAGCTCCTGCATCTCCTCCTCAGCCAGCTCCTCTCCCCATTGCAGCACCAGGTTGTAAAGGGTGCAGCAGACAGTGATGATGTGTGACACCCTCTGTGGGCTGTATTGCAGGCTCCACCAGACCGGTCCAGGCACCGGAACCCCATCTTCAGCATCCCGATGGTTTGCTCCACCAAGTTGCGAGTTGCAGCTTGAGCCTCGTTATACCTTCGCTCTGCTGCAGTCTGAGGCCGCTGCACGGGTGTCATCAGCCACGGCCTCTGTGGGTAGCCCTTGTCCCCGAGGAGCCAACCCTGCAGACTCTGTGGACCCTGGAAGATGTCAGGGATCTGCGAGCGACTGAGGATGTAGGCATCGTGCACACTCCCTGGAAACCATGCACACACCTGCAGGATGCGTTTCTGGTGGTCGCACAGCAGCTGCACATTCAGTGAATTGAAGCCCTTGCGGTTGATGAAGTCCACTGAGTGTAGAGATGGAGACCTGAGCACCACATGGGTGCAGTCAATCACACCCTGCACCTGTGGGAATCTCGAGATCTGGGAGAATCCAATGGCCCTTGTATCCTGGCTGTCCCGGTCCCGGGTGAAATGCAGAGTTGTTGCCATGGAGAAGGTGGCGTCCGTGACCTCATGGATGCATTTGTGGGTGGCGGATTGTGAGATCCCACAGAGGTCACCTGTGGAGACCTGAAAGGAGCCACTGGCAGAGAAATTGAGCACAGCAGTCACTTTCACAGCCACTGGCAGTGGATGCCCTCCATGTCCCCTTGGCGCCAAGTCCGGCAGTAAGTGCCAGATGTGAGCAACCAGGTCCCTAGACATGCGCAGTCACCAGCGACACTGGTTCTCAGTTACTGGCAGGAATGGCAGGCGGCGTCTATAGACCCTGGGTGTCGCTAGGCGCTGACCAGCCACAGCTCACTGTCGCTCCTGGGCAGTGTGTGCAGGAGCCCCAGCTGCCCCTTCTTCATGAGGTTGCTGCTCCTGCCTTTGCGCGGCCAGGTGCCTCAGTCGCTCTCTCCTCCGTCTTCTCTGCTCTCTGTAGGCCATCAGGCATACAGCTAGGTCACCAGGATCCATGATCCTGACCTGGTCCTCCTGCAGCATGAAAGAGAGAGAGAGGTGGTTAGCATGGCTGTACTTAGCACCTTTCCTGGCCCTGTGTGACTGCCCCTCAGTTGCAGAGGAATGGTCAGTTTATACAGGCGTCCCTGCTGCATGGGCACTTCCCTCACTTACCCTGCCCCCACCTCGATTTCTTCTGTGGGGGATCCAACGCCAGGGCAGCAGTTGCCCTTGGACACCCCCGCCCCCACCCCCCTCCCGCAATAACAGTCACCTCCAAGGCTGGACAGCAGTTTCCCCCAGACAGCTCCCACCCGTCGTACAACAGTCGCCCCTGAGGCAGGGCGGCACTTCACCCCAGCGCCCCTGAAGTCTACAAAGGAGCTGGTGACCCTGGTGAGCTGTGGAGAACGATTGTTGTTCACTCACCCCCAGCTCCCCCAAAGTGAAGCCGCCAAGTGTACGTTGTCTGTGTGCTGTTGTGAAACACGTCAATGTGCTTTCCTGCTGACGTGTGTGGACGATCCAGCGGGGGTCCAGAGCCTGGTGGGATGGCCTTTTAATGAGATGCTGATGTATTACAATGAGCTCCCCATCGACCGTTGGCAGGAAACGTGGCCCGCTGTCCGCGGACTAAGCGGACGATCGTGACCTGCCTTCCCACCGTCATTAAACAGATCCCGCCATATTGTCCACGCCCACCACCTATCACGCCCGCTACCAGCAGGTACAGAAAATTCCGCCCAAAATCTTTATGTATAACCAGAACACGTTGTAGGAATTGGATGGACATCGTGCCCTTTCACATTGCATAGCGGTTGTGTTGGAGTTACTTAACCAACTCTCGAATGGTCACATCAAAAATAGCAAAAGAATTAAGGAGAACAGAGGGAAAGTAATAGCCTACACTATAATCTGGACCTTCACCAAGTTTGAAGAGACTGATTCTGACCATATCCTATTGTCATGAATTGTATCTTGGCAGAATGGGGAGAGGGAAAGATAGATACATTCACGTTTCCTCAGCACACTCCTCCATAGCAGTGAGACCTAGACAAGGGTGACCAGTTTCCAGCTTCGCTTGCCTGAGACCTACCCTCCACATCTCTTGGTAGGACAAAGCAACCATTTCAAAGGTGCAGGAGTGAGCTACTTCCATCAGCGTGCACTCATTGCGAAGCCAAAGATGCCTGCACTGGCTTGGCCACATTTATCAGATGGATGACCAACGTATACACAAAGACATTCTTTACAATGAACTGGCCACTAGGCCATTCCTCGTCCATTCCTCCACAAGGACAACTGTAAGCGAGAAATGAAGATGGCGGACGTTGACACTCACTGACAACTGGGAGGCAGTCGTTGCTGGCTGTGTCCCCTGGAAGCTGACTCTTTGGAGGGACATTTGAGGTGAGCAGAAACTGAAAGCTCAGCTGGCTGAGAAGAGACCCCCAGAGAAAACAGAGGCCAGCAGATCCTACACGTTCTCAGCTCGCGTGATTTATATTATCTTCCAGTGTACTGTCAATTTATAAATAGGTGAGGATGGTCGCTGGTGCAGTTGTCTGCAACTGGCCCTGCTAATTTCCTGTCAGCAGTATAAAGCTATCGAAGTCCTCAGCCTAGTTAACATTAAAACCGTCCTAGTGTTCAAGCTTATTTTAACTACAAAGCTAATTTCTCCAATGGTATTGAGCACATTTACTGTTCCGACAAGCCATTCTATAGGAAAGAGCAAAAGTAGAATGACTTGCGATCGAATGGGTACTTTCTAAACAGTTACCCTTTTGGCTAAAGTACCTCGGGCACTTAGGTGCAGTTGTAAAACAATGTTGTTTTTGTTAACTTTATGTCCATACACATATATACTACATATATATAAAATACATGTATATTGATAGATACATAGATATACAGATAGCTGGATAGGTAGACTGGCAGAGAGACAGACAGACAGATAGATAAATAGGTAGGTAGATAGATAGAAGACATGGGGATAGATGGATGGATACATATCCATACAACTGAATGCATGTATGGGTGTATTATTTGGCATATTGCATCCATCCATTCTTGGTTGTGAACTGAATTGGAGTAATTGAGACAAATTCATCTGAATTTACAAATTGATCCTATCATCAAGTTATTCAGTTATGAAAGCTTATTTTCAGGGCTAGTCACCAATATAACTGGTAAGTAAATTATGTTTCTAGTCTCTGGTGCATGATGTGGGACAATCATGTAACAATTCAGAATTCTGACTCCAACCTTCCTCATAGCTAATGAAAAGTAATGTTAAAATCTTGTGACTTAGTGTGGTTGAAATGAACTTGAGTCCAGGAAAGTACTGATATTCTGTGAACTCTGTTAATAATTGGAACCATGTTACAATTTGACTGTACAGACTGACCCTCGGATCAAAAATGTTTTCACCAAAGAATTGACAAAATAAGTGGTATTGGATATCTCACAAGTACAAATGCGATTAGCTAATTTATCAAAGATTGGGTTTAATTTGAAACAAATCATTGTATGTACAAAAGACCGGGCTACAAAGCTGCCACCAATTTTAAACGAGATGGGGAAATTTCATCCTGTCTCCCCAAAAATAATTGTGTTATGTAGTGATTCTTAAAGATTTGAACTCCTAAGGATGTCACTATTGAATTTCTGAAATCTCAAACTTAGTTAGTTAAACAGCATGTTTGAGGCAAAAACAGAAAATGCTGGAAAAACTCAGCAGGTCTGGCAGCATCTGTGGAGAGAGAAACAAAGTTAACGTTTTGAGTCCGTATGACCCTTCTACAGAGCTGAAGAGAAGTGCATTTTCTGTTTTTGTTTCAGATTTCCAGCATGTTTCCAAAAGTTCATATATGTTCAAGTGGGAGAAATCTATCAGCGACTTTAATTATATCACGATTGTGCAATGCCAGTTTTTTCTTAACATTTAACTTGATTGCACCAAGACTGTCCCTCAGGCATTATACCAGCATTAAACACACAAAGGCTAATACAAAGTGTACGATAGAATTTGGAGAATTAAGATATTGCAGCATGGATTGTGTTGTTTTTCACAAATTCTTACATGTTTATACTACTGCTTCTTTACTGAGGCTGAAACTGGTCTGACAGAGGAACAACATCCCTGTGTGAGACCAGTGCAACTACTGTCTTGGGAGTGCAAGAATTTATTAAGGGAAACGGCAAAAAATTAAATTTCTAGTACCGGGGCCTGACCTGTTTAACGAGGGAAATTGGTGGGAACATTAACGATGCTGATGGCAGGGGCGTTTATAGGCAGAACATGTCCTCTGTCACTGAGAATTCAACTACTCTGATGTGAATACTGTGGTGTAGTGGTAGTGTCACTGAGCTAGTAATCTATCAGCCCAGGTTAATGCTCTGAGGACATGGGTTCTAATCCCATCATGGCAGCTGGTGGAACTTAAATTCAATAATAAAGCCTCAGTAATGAAGCTATCATCAATTGTTGTAAATGTCATGGTTCACTAATGACCCTTTTGGGAAGGAAATCTGCCATCCTTGGCTGGTCTGTCCTACATGTGATTCCAGACCCACAGCAATGTAGTTGACTCTGAAATGGGCCCACAACTTAAGTTCAAGGGCAATTAGGGATGGGCAACATATCCTTGCCAATGATGCCCACATCCCATGAAAGAATAAATAGCAAAAAAAAGCTATATAGGTACAATTCAGTTTTCTGTGGTGGATTTGTCATGAATATACCACGATTATGATATTTAATTCTGCAAAAAATGTATGCAACTACTTAAGGAGCAGTGCCATTCCCATTGGAGCAGCATAGATTCATGACATGTGTGACCAGTGGGGTGACAAAGCAATTTTATGTGCAGATATTTTATACTGATGGACAATTGCACATGAACAATGTGCAGCGTTTTATACAGAATGCCATATTCTATTGCTCATAGCATCTTATTCATTCTACATTGGAGCTGCATGGTCTATTCATAACCTATCTCACTTCGCATGTTGTTCGTGTGGCACAATAGAATGGGGGCAATATTCAGAGTGAAGACAGAACTTGGGGGTAGACAATCGTCTTGGGGAAATGGACTCTAGTGCAATGCCTCGGGGTCCACTTGCCAGCCAATCAGCACTCTCTTCTCATGCAGTATAAATTGTTGTTTTCCCCTTAGATTGGTATTCTTGCAAAGTGTCCTGATGAGTGCAAGATGAAAAGCTTTGACATGTCTCTTTTTTTTCAGGAATATCTGAAGAATTTAACTACAAAAGAAATACCATGATTCAATCAGTTTAAAAAAGAATCTGAACAGATATTCACTGAATATTTAAACTCCTCTCTGAACTTGTTCTGGATCACGGCATTAATACATGTGTTTGTGCAGCAACTCAGAAGGAGAAGCATATGCCCAGTTTCTTCAAAAATATACAGAGGATCATTGTATCCTGTGTAGCTGTAAGTGCTTGCAATTCGGAAATATAAGTAATGTACAGTAAATATCATCTACAAGAGTACAAAACTTCCTGAGATAGTAAGGAGTAAGATAATGGGTTTTCTTCGACTCTCCATCTCTGGGTCATTTTCACCTTCAGTAAATTTCTTTCTGCGAAGTGACTTACGGGTTCTACTGACCACTACAATAGAACTTACAGTGGGTGCATTCAGCAGCAAAATTAAAATCAATGGTAAAAGTGGGGTTAAAATATGGGTAAAGTGTGAAAATGCACACAGAAGGTCCACGTAAAATATAGATTTGACGGTGCAGTACCAGGGTATATTGTTAATTACATACAAAGGTTCTAATACAAAGCACCACGAAATATCTCGTAAACAGCTCAGCACAAACACCGTTGCCACTACCCCATCTGCTGTTTGTTTGGTGCAATATTTGTTTTTAAGCTTCTGGCAGCAAATTGCCACATATCGATCAAAGGTGAATGCGACCGTTAACCAGACAGAACTGTCTTTGGAGGCATAAACCAATAAGGTTTGCAGAGTACACACTGGGGTAATGGACAAAAGGCTGGCAGGGAAATAGACAGCAATTACACGATTCAGCAACACACTAGTGAGAATGGCCAGGGTATCTGCTATAGCCATCGCCACCAGGTAGCAGTTGATGCATTCCTCGGGATAGAATTGTAATCGCCATTATGTTACCTATCAAAGGAAAAAAGTAAAAACAATAATTATTAATCTCTTTGCACTCACCTAGTGACATCCAGCTGCAATATTCAATGGTAATTGAAACTAGTCTAAATATACATGCAAATTCTACAAAAAGATCATAAGCGATATCAAGCCCTCTTAATGAAGAAATGCTTGAAACCTGGAATAATGTAATCAGTCTTACACAACCAAACTGAATTAATCACATTTTAGAAATCTATCGCGGTGCATGTCAATGACATAATGCATTGTGTTTTCACTGTCTTGCTTGAGGACCTGTTCCATAAGTTGACCACTTACTCAATGGTATAGCATTTCAGCACATTAGTTTGCCTTCAATCCTAGATTGTGCATGACAGATGAATTGTTGGATTGTTATCTTGAATGTTGTTTTTTCATGGGATGTGGGCAGCACAGTGTTGGCAAAGCCTGCAATTAATGCCCATCCCTAGTTGCCCCTTGAACTGAACATTTCAGAGGGGCAGTTAAGAGTCAATCACATTGCTGTGGGCCTGGAGTCACATGTAGACTAGGCCAGACTTTTCAGTGAACCAGATGGATTTTTACAACAATCAATGATGATTTCATGGTCACCATTCCTGGGACTAGCTTTATATTCCAGATGTTTTTATTAATTGAATTTAAATCCCACCAGCTGCCAAGGTGGGATTTGAACCCATGTCCACAGAACAGTAGCCTTAGCCTCTGGATTATGAGCCCAGTGATATTACCACGACACCAGCATCTCCCCTTTCCTGTATGCAGAAGGGCAATACTAATATGAACAGACAACAACGGGAAATAGCAAGGAGTTAGAAGAATGTTTGATTTGGTCAAACATATTTCAATACATAAAATTAACTATTCATTTGCCAATTAAATATTTTTAGAACATTAATGCAGTACCCAAAATCACAATCCTTGATGTCAGAGTACATAGTTTTGTGAGTAAAGCATTGTTAGATAAAGTGAATAATGCTGGCAACATTTGAACTTCACGAAATGAAGAAGAGTAAAGAAAGAGCTCTTTTTGGAAGCTTATTAAACGTTAACCAAAGTTGAGTAATTAAATTGTTTCATAACCCACCCATACTGTTTTTGCTTTTGTTGCATTTTCTGGGTGCACTGTTTTGAAATGTGGTGCGATGGTGTTTGTATTTTGCCAAAAAAAAAAGCATCTGTTGTGTTGCATTACTTTAGTTGCATTGGCGTGATACAAAATATATTTTCTGATATGACAAATATTGTTTCAGCGCTATTGTAAAAGAATAGTCATTGACACTTGGTTGTCTCTGTGGGCATGTTGCATTAACTTGGAATTTAATTGTGGATGAAAAGAAAAAGATCCAGGGTCAATGAAAGGACTGGATTACTGCAGTTATCAAAATAATACACAAGGGTTGAATTTTATAATGGGTGGGTGCTCAAAACTGGCGTCTTTTGAACAACCACCCATCACGCAATTTAACCCTTGTGTATTATTTTGATAATTGCAGTAATACCTAACCATGTGAATGATAGACAACCAGTCTTCTGCAACTAACCAAAGTGAACTTCTTAACCCAACCCCACCTAACAGATATGTAGCTTTAGTGAAGACATTCGAACTGACTATCAAGGGGAGATGTATAGAAGAAGGTCAGTGTTACAGCATCCATTGCGCACTCCCACCCAACATGAAGTGGAATTAACCTAAAGGAGCAGAATGCTTGAGCCCCTAAACTTGCTTCCTATTCTCTGATGCCGTGTGGGCGCATTGGATAAGGACAGCCATGATGGCCTCCATGGTCAAACCTCCAACTGATTCATCTTATCCAGGTACATAGGACAAATGAACTACTTCGTTCAGGGTTGACAGCTCCCACAGACAGACGGTAGTGTGATTTTGAGGAAAAGGAACAATGCAGAATTTAAGGATTAATTAATTAATTATCAATCTAGACAATCCGAATTTCCCTAGTCATGCCTCACTCTTAAAATATTCGTGCCACTACCGTTGGGATACTAAGTGGAACATGTCAAAACATATGGATACAATTCCAGTAATATGAATGTTTCATTGGTTAAAACAGAAACCTAGTTCAGAATATACTCAATCAACACTGCTTGTGCCATATCCTCCCATCCATGATGATCTGTGTCTGATAATCAGATGCAAGTACACTGGCTGAATTAAGGCAACATGGACGCATATTATTTTCCTACATTTCACTTTCCTTTACTCTCAAAATATCATCAAGCTCCAACTTCTCCAACAAAGCACAGCATATAAGTCTTGAAATTGCTTTCTCGATTGAGATAAAGGTACACAGGACATGTATCAATAGGAGCAAAATCATTTTGAGGATCACAGGAGACATGTTCTGGATAACTGAAGAAGTTCTAAGAGCTGAGTTGTTGGTTCCTGTTACCAAGTTACTGCCATTGCAATGAGCGCACCATATGAATTAGGAGCAGGAGTAGGTCACTCAAGCCTGGTCTGCCATTCAGCAAGGTCATGGCTGATCTGATTGTTACCCCAACCCCACATTCCCGCCTACCCCTGATAACCTTTCACCCCCTTGCTTATCGAGAATCTATCTAGCTCTGCCTTAAAAATATTCAAAGACTCTGCTTCCACCGCCTTTTGAGGAAGAGAGTTCCAAAGGCTCACGTCCCTCTGAAAGAAAAAAATTCTCCTCATCCCTGTCTTAAATGGGTGCCCCCTTATTTTTAAACAGTGACCCCTATGCCTAAATTGTGAAAGTGAAAGCACCTCTGCTAAATAGTTGTGAAAAGAACCTGGATCCACAGTTATTAAAACTAATTTAGATTGCTCCCATAGTCAAAGCAAGAAGCAGAGGTATCTGGATCTGATTATGATGAATCAATGCACAATCGCATTCTATTCCTAAGCAATCATTTGAAGTTAATGTTTTTTTTGTCAATTCAACTGTTAACTACAAAATAATTTTATTCAGATATACATTTACAATTTCAAGAAAAACAGCTAACCGAAATCATTTCACGATAGCACCTCCCTGAATTGAATTCCTTATTTTAGATACAGAATATCTCAGACATTAGGATTCCTGTCCAGTCTAGCCAAAACAATGATTGTTATTTACATACACGAGAGTCATACACACTCAAAACGTTAATTCTGTTTCTCTCTCCACAGATGCTGTCAGACCTGCTGAGTTTTTCCAGCACTTTCTGTTTTTTTTTCAGATTTCCAGAATCCGCAGTATTTTGCTGTCATCTGATTGTTATTTCCACCAATGCAATTCTAATTATTTGATCAAATTTAATGCAAAGGTCTGGACATAAGATTCCAAAGAGGCGTGGGCAGCAGAATGAGGCTCAGCCACTTTTCCACATAGGCAGAACAAGTATCTTCATCAGATTGAGCACTCAAGATAGACTATTTCACAAAATAAAAGCAAACCTGGAACATGCATAAGCAAGAGAGGTAGGTGTTCACACAGGATGTGTCACTAGACCCCGAACTTCAGTTAAAGACATGTCTGTGTCACGAACAATTTGTTAGAGTAGCTGCTTATCCGGAGTCCCGGTCACTGTAAGAATAGGATAGCGAATAGCAAACGCCAGACCATTTGCTAGTTCATGCATTTTTCTTTGAGATACGATGGCCTCTGTTTGTGCTGAACTTAAAGACTCCCCAACGTGCAATTGAGTGATGCCACGTGTGGCCCAATTATCCTTAGAGATATTATTTACAGTTATTTGAACAAGTGGACGATAATAGTTGTCAGGTTTTATTCAGCTATATAACTTTTTATATCTGTATCTTTTTTATATATATCTATCTGTGTGTGTGTATGTGTGTACGTGTGTGCATGTCTATGTGTATGTTTGTGTATGTGTATGATGTATGTATGTGACTATGTGTATGTAAGTTTGTATGTATATGTGTGTGTGCATGTTTGTGTGTATGTGTATCTGTATGTTTGTGTGTGTATATGCGTGTGGATCACAAAAGGCTAGTTTGCAGGTACAGCAGGTAATTAGGAAAGCTAATAGAATGTTATCGTTTATTGCAAGGGGAATTGAATATAAAAGTAGGGAGGTTATGCTTCAGTTATACAGGGCATTGGTGAGACCACATCTGGAGTACTGTGTACAGTACTGGCCTCCTTATTTAAGGAAGGATGTAAATGCATTGGAAGCAGTTCAGAGAAGGTTTACCAGACTAATACCTGGAATGGGCGGGTTGTCTAATGTTGGACAGACTAGGCTTGTATCCGCTGGAGTTTAGAAGAGTAAGAGGCGACTTGATTGAAACATATAAGATCCTGAGAGGTCTTGACAGGGTGGATGTGGAGAGAATGTTTCCTCTTGTGGGAGAATCTAGAACCAGGGGTTGCTGTTTAAAAATGGGTTGCCAATTTAAAACGGAGATGAGGAGAAATGTTTTCTCTCCAAGGGGAGGGGGGTGAGTCTTTGGAACCCTCTTCCTGAAAAGGTGGTGGAAGCAGAGTCTTTGAATATTTTTAAGGCAGAGGTGGATCGATTCTTGGTAAGCAAGGGGGTGAAAGGTTAATGGGGGTAGGTGGGATGCAGGTTTGAGGTTACTGTCAGATCAGCCATGATCTTATTGAATGGTGGATCAGGCTCGAGGGGCTGAATGGCCTACTCCTGCTCCTTGTTCATATGTTTGTGTGTGTGTGTGTGTCTCTGTGTATGTGTGTCTGTGTGTGTGTGTGTGTGTGTCTCTATGTGTGTGTGTTCAGTTCCATTCAATCCCAGCCGCTGCTCAGTCTCACGCCCTGAGACCAGGCGTTCACTCCCACACTGGCTCACACACCTGTTAGTCAGTCCTAAAGACCCATTGCTCACTACTTGAGGCCCGCTGCTCATTCCCTGAGACCCAATGTTCACTTTAACCGCAACAGGAGCTTTAACCGCACCAGCGGGGTGAGAATTTTATTATCAGCCTTTACAGAGTAGACAGTTTGAACTGGAGTTAACTAAATCAACTCACGCCAAGTGTTTCAAAGTAGTTAGGGAAATAAAAGGGAAATGAGTAGCCCACACCAACTATTTTCGGGACAGTCACCATGCCAGACTTGGCTGAAGACACAGGGCAGAATTTTCTGCCTGTTCGGTGGGCAGAGTGGGAGTGGACGTGGGCGGGCGCAGACCCGATCGCCGCCCGCAATCAGGTCCGCGCCGCCATTTTATGCGGGCGAGCCAATTAAGACCGCCCAGCGTGAATCGCGGCTCCCGAGGAGAGCGGGAGTGGGCAGGTGGTGGCGGGACTGCAATGACAGCCGGGTCCAATGGCGACCCGGGCAGCCTGTTTCAAAAAGCTGCTGCAGCCTCTCAAAGGCTGTCAAACATGGCGACTGGAAGGGCTCCTCAGAGCGCTGCTGGTGAGCAGGCCAGGCAGGAGGGTAGGAGCTGGCGGAGACAGAGAGTGCCCATGGCGCCAGCAGTCGGAGGACTGCAGGGTACCAGGCACATGCTCAGTCTGTAGCTGATGAGGAGCTGCTGGAGTCGTCCGTTTGGCCGGGTGTGCGGGAGCATCTGGGGGAGATACATGAGGCTATGCTTGGCTTGGTGTCCGTGGTGGAGGAGTCTACGAGGACCATCGCCGAAGTAATGAGCCACATGTCTGAGCGCCACGCGTCCTCCACGGAGAGAGTGGTGACTCTCGTGGAGAGGCTCCTCCAGGAGACCAGTCAGGGCTTCCTGGGGATGCTCTCTGACCAGCAAGTACCTCACATTGGCATTAACCTCAGCTGGTCAGTGCCAGTGTGGGAGATGGTCTGGGCATCAACTTTCCCAGCTCGGTGCCCATCCATCTACGGTGAGCAGGGAGGTCCGATGTGACCTCACGTTGGCGCAGCAGCTGCCTGGCATCTCTGTGGGCTCCTCTCAGGGCGCTCCGGATGAGGGCGACAGCCCTCTCCCTCTCCCAGTGATCGTACCATCCGGTGAGGCTACGACGATTGGGGAGGTGCCAGTTGTGGAACTGGCAGCTCCCTCCCAGGCGGGTCCAGCACAGGCTTCACGGGCCAGAGGATGACCACCAAGGTCATCGAGGCCAACAGGACAGCAGAGTCAGCAGCTGTCTCAGAAGCCACTCTGAGTGATGGGGCAGCACCAAGACATAACACCCGGAAACATAAACATAAGGCACCTTAGGCACACCACGGGTTTATCAGTGGTGCTTTTGTGTTGGCTCGAGATGAGGTCCTTATGATTTGTTTTGTTTTGTAACACTATTGTCTCTTTTTTGGAATAAGTTGGTTTGTTTGACAGAATAAATTCAGATATGTCACCATGGCTGAGGGTGTCTCTTTTCTTCTGCATATGTATGTTTAAGAAAACTGTAATGAGTGCTTTGTTGGACATTCAGCTTTATTAACAAGGTCCTTAGTTACTGTTCCTAACCTGGCAGATTTTACACTCAGGTATCGAGTATTGAGACTACAGCCCAGGCTTGTCCTGGAGGTCCCTCTGGTGTTCTAGCTGAAGGTTCATTGGATTAAAGCCTCCCGGGTGTCCCTGCCTCCCTGGAGTATGCCCGGGTCAGCGTCTACCCCCTCAGCATTTCCCTGTGCGTGCTCATCCTCGGACTCACTGCTGGACTCATTGCTCCTCAGCTTCTGTTCTTGGATGGCGGAGAGGCGTCATGAGTCACCTTCTGAGGGGATAGCCCTTGTCACCCAACAGCCATCCATCCAGCCGGGCTGGAGCACTGAAGAGCCTCGGCACCTGGGAGTGTCTGAGGATGTAGGCGTCGTGGGAGCTGCCTGGGTACCTTGCACAGACTTGCAGAATCTGCATCCTGTGGTCACACACTATCTGCACGTTCATGGAGTGGAAGCCCTTCCTGTTGACGAAGGCACCGGGCTCACCCACTGGCGCCTTGATGGCCACATGTGTACAGTCTATAGCACCCTGGACACGGGGGAAGCCAGCAATGGCTGCGAAGCCTCTGGCTCGCTGTGTCTGACTTGCCTGGTCCGAACGGAAGTGGATGAAGGTCAATGCCTGTCTGAACAGAGCGTCTGTAACCTGCTTGACACAAGTGTGGACAGCTGATTGAGAGACACCGCAAAGATCACCCACCGAGCCCTGGAAAGAGCCGGAGGCATAGAAGTTAAGGGCAGCTGTGACCTTCAGAGCTAATGGCATGGGGTGTCCACCCACACAGTTAGCGGAGATCTCAGGCCCAATCATCTGACAGATATAGTTGACTGTCTCCCTTGAGAGACAGAGCCTCCTTCGGCACTGCACCTCAGACATATTGAGATAGCTGCTTCACCGCCTGTTTACCCTGGCAGCAGGATAGTGGCGTCTTCTGCGGCCCCTTCCGCCTTGGACTACCTCTTGGCCTTACGCCCCTTGTGCCTGCGCCTGTCCTCCCAGAGGTGGCTCCCCTGGAGGCTGAATGTGCACTCCTGGCCTCCTCCCCCTTCTGGTCCTCCCTTCCTCCTCAGAGGAGCTGCTTCCAGAGGACAGTTCAGCTTCCATTCCCAGGCTAAGCGAGGGCTTCCTGAAACCTGCAGGCCCAGAAAAGATTACTCACTGCAGAGTGCTGACCTGAAGGTTTAGAGTCCAGAAAAAGCAGCCGGCATGTGTTTTGAAATACTGCAGATCACAGAGGCAAGTTTCAAAACCTTTCAAAAATAAATATTTGGCAGAGCACATTCACGACCCCAATGAACCCTCTTATCCCGCCTGTGGATGAGGTTAATACAAGTGTGTTCTACCCCCCCCTGCCTATTGTGCCCGTGCGCCGACCCGAAGGTTACACAGGCACCGAAAAATCTGCGTTGATTGAAGACTAAAGGGCCTTAAGTGGCCCGTTAATTAATGGCGGGCGCGTGTCGGACATCATCGCGTGCCCCGCCCAGCGGAATATCGCAATGGCGCGTGGTGACGCCAGGACGCTCGCCCGATGTCACCGTGCGCCATTTTATGCGCCGAAGTGTGGGGCCCACCCCCGTACGCCAATGGGAAAATTCTGCCCATAGACTGGAAAAATCAGATAGGTAAAGGTAGCGTAGGTGAGGAGTTCATAGAATGTTTTCGCGATAGTTTCTTCGAACAACATGTTCTGGAGCCAATCAGAGAGCAGGCTATACTAGACCTGGTATTGGGCAACGTGATAAGATTAATTGATAACCTCATAGTGAAGGCACCCCTAGGTAGCAGCGATCATAATATGACCGAATTTTACAATCATTTTGAGGGAGAGAAGAGTTTTTCAAAGACTAGTATTTTAAACTTAAATAAGGGCAATTATGAGGGCATGAAAGCAGAGCTAGCTAAAGTGAACTGGCAAAATGAGGTTAAGGGATAGCTCAATAGAGGCTCAGTGGCAGATATTTAAAGGGACATTTCAGAATACACAGAATATATACATTCCAATGAGAAAGAAAAATCCCAAGGGGAGGACCCTCCATCTGTGGTTCACTTAAAATTGTTAAAGACAGTATCAACCTTAAATATAAAGCATATAATTACATAAAGACAGGTGGCGGGTCAGAAGATTGCACAGAATTTAAAAAACAACAGCAAAAAATGACAAAAAGATTGATAAGTTAGAGTACGAGAGAAAGATAGCTAGAAATGTAAAGACGGATAGCAAAAGTTTCTATAGATATTTAAATAAGAAAAGTGTTAACAAAGTGAGCGTTGGTCCCATAGAAAATGCGTCTGTGGAATTGATAATGGAAAGTAGGGAGATGGGAGATGAATTAAACGGATATTTTGCATTGGTCTTCACTATAGAGGATACAAGTAACATCCCAGAAATAGCTGTAAACCAGTAAATGGGAGGGAGGGAGGAACCCGGGAAAATTACAATCACCAGGGAAGTGGTACTGAGAAAATTGTTGGGGCTGCTATTCGGGCTGACAAATCCCCAGGTCCAGGTGGACTTCATCCTAGGGTCTTAATAGAAGTGGCTAGTGAGATAGTTGATGCATTGGTTTTAATTTTCTGAAACTCCCTAGATTTGGGGAAGGTTCCATTAGATTGGAAAATAGCTAATGTAACTCCTTTATTCTAAAAGAGAGGGAGACAGAGAGCAGGAAACTACAGGCCGGTTAGCTTAACATCTGTCATAGGGAAAATGTTAGAAGATATTATTATAGCACAGCACTTGGAAAAATTAAAAGGCAATCAGGCAGAGTCAACATGGCTTTGTGAAAGGGAAATCATGTTTAGCCAATTTAATGGAGTTCCTTGAGGAAGTAACATGTGCTGTGGATAAAGGGGAACCCGTGGATGTACTGTACTTAAGATTTCCAGGAGGCATTTGATAAGGTGCCACATCAAAGGTTATTACAGAAAATAAAAGCTCATGGTGTTGGGGGTAACATATTGGCATAGATAGAAGATTGGCTAGCTAACAGGAAACAGAGTAGGCATAAATGGATCTTTTTCTGGTTGACAGGATGTGGTGAGTGGTGTGTCACAGGGATCAGTGCTGGGAACTCAACTTTTTACAATTTATATAAATGACTTGGATGAAGGGACTGAAGGAATAGTTGCGAAATTTGCTGATGACACAAAGATAGGTAGGAAAGTAAATTGTGAAGAGGACATAAGGAGGCTACAAAGTGACATGGATAGGTTAAGTGAGTGGGCAAAGATCTGGCAAATGGAGTTTAATGTGGGAAAATGTGAAATTGTTCATTTTGGCAGGAATATTAAAAACGAAGCATATTATCTAAATGGTGAGAGATTGCAGAGCTCTGAGATCCAGAGGGATTTGGGTGTCCTAGTGCATGAGTCACAAAAGGTTAGTATGCAGGTACAGCAAGTAATTAGGAAAACTAATAAAATGGTTATCATTTATTGTGAGGGGAATATTGTGATGGGCACTGGTGAGACCACATCTGGAATACTGTGCACAGTATTGGTCTCCTTATTTAAATGCGTTAGAAGCAGTTTGGAGAAGGTTTACCAGACTAATACCTGGAATGTGAGTGTTGTCTTATGAGGAAAGGCTGGACAGACTAGGCTTGTATCCACTGGAGTTTAGAAGAGTAAGAGGCGACTTGATTGAAACATATAAGATACTGAGGGGTCTTGATAGGGCAGATGTGGAGAGGATGTTTCCTCTTGTGGGAGAATCTAGAACTGTTTAAAAATAAGGGGTTGCCCATTTAAGACAGAGATGAGGAGAAATGTTTTCCCTCAGAGGGTCGTGGAACTCTCAACCTCAAAAGGCAGTGAAAGTAAATATTTTTAAGGCAGAGCTAGATAGGTTGTTGATTAACAAGGGGGTGAAAGGTTATCAGAGGTATGGAGGAATGTGGGGTTGAGGTTGCAATTAGGTCAGCCATGATCTTATTGAAGGGCAGAGCAGGCTCGAAGGGCCGAATGGCCTAATCCTGCTCCTAATTCGTTTTTTTTTATTCATTGGATGTGGGGCATCGCTGGCTAGGCTGGCATTTATTGCCGTTGAGAACTCAGTGACTTGCTAGGCCATGTCAGAAGGCATTTGAGAAAGCACATTGCTGTGGGTCTGGAATAACATGCAGGCCAGGTCAGGTAAGGATGGCAGATTTCCTTCCCTAAAGGACGTTTGTAGACCACAATTGACAATGGTTTCATGATTGTCATCATCAGACTTCTTTTTAATTGAATTCAAATTCCATCATCTGCCGTGGTGGGATTTGAACCCAGGTTACTAGTCCAGTGACAATATCACTATGCCACCACCACCACCCTGTATGTATGTTCATATGAAATCATTGTTCCATCCTATAAGCACAGTAAACGTCTAATTATTGTCCTCTTTAATAGAGATATAAAACTTGGAACTAATTTTCAGTGCAATAATCATAGGATGTTTATATTTCAAGTTCCGTTCAATGAGAACAGTAAATCTCCAACCAGGTTTCTGTTCAATAATCACAATAACTATCTAATTCATTTTTGGTTCACTAATTAGAGTGAATATCTAATGACTGTTCAGCCTAATATATACAGTAAACGTCAATATGTTTAAATTCATAAAAAGGTAAATCGAGTTATTGTTCTGAACAATCAGCACAGTAAGTATGTAATTAACCAACAGTCCAATAAGCAGAATAAATAAATATGCTTTATTCTATCACTGTAAATAATCACAGTAAATATCCACGATTCATTAGTACAAGTACAATTGCCTGGATATATTTGTCCAATATTCAAAGTAAATACCAGTTGTTGCTTGGGACAGCAGCAACATATCTAGTTAATACGAAGTCTAAAGCCTGGATCTTTGGGTCGACGAGTGCATGTGGGCCCCCCAAGCCGATGCGTAAGATGATGCGCAGTGATGTCAGGCGTGCGTCCGGATGTCACCGCGCGTCAATCCTATCTTCAGTTCTCCGGGCGCACATTGTAGTCAGCTGCGCGCCTGCCGAACTGTCAAAGGCCTATTAAGGCCATTAATCAACGAATTGAGGCACTTGTCAGGGCTGCCTGTCCAACCTTAAGGCTGGCGGGGGGCAGGCGAAGAGCCCCCAGAGGCCTTCGCATTTTTCATGGAATCCCACCCATGGGCGGGATGAGGTTTCATGAAGGGTTTATAAATGAAATAAAACATTTTATGAAAATTCATAAACACGTCCCAACCTCATGTGGCAATGTCACATGAGGGGACAAGTCTGAATAATTTTATTTTTTTCTTTTTCACATTTTTTTGACTTTACTTAGTCAGCGCCGTGCCTCAGGGGGATTTCTGCGCTCTTTCGCAGAGAGCGGCCTCAGGGAGATGAAGATATATGGAAATAAATAAATAAAAAGGTAAGGAAATCTGTCCCCTCATGTGACTCTGTAACATGAGCAGGGACATGTTATTAAGAAAAATGAAAGTTTTTATTTCATTATTATTTCCTTCCGGAAACCTCATCCCGCCCGTGGATGAGGTCTTCCGCTTGGCTTTTTCACCTGCCCGCCAACCGCAAGGTTGGACGGGCAGATAAAAATATCTTTCCATTACCTTCTTAATGGCCGTTATTAGGCCCTTTTAATTGTTGGCGGGCGCGCTGCCAAATCCGGCGTGTGCCCACCGAACGAAATACCACGCGATGGCATTGGCACACTCGCCCAACGTCATTTTACACTCGGTTGGGTCAGGCGCACGCTAGCCCGCCGAGCTAAAAATTTTACCCACGGGCCGAATTTTGCCCTTGGCGTGTGGGATTGGCGGAGGACGGGCAGGGGCAGTCGGAAAGCCGACCACCTCCCGCGATGGACAGTGCACCGCGATTTTACGCGGGAGGGCCAATGAAGGCCTGCCCAACGGGACATGCGAGCGGCAGTGCTGAGCGCTGCCTGTGCGGGCGGGGGGTAGGAGGACAAGTGGGGTGAGCGTGAATTTCACATATGCACGCAAGAGAGTACTGAATAATCTCCCTGAGGCATGGAGCTGCCTCATGGAGATGAAGAAGATATTGGGCCCGATTTTCCCAGAATTGCACTAAGTGCGGTAGCGGGTGGGTAAAATGGAGTCCTGCCCGTTGATGAAACTGGCGGGTTTTCACGCTGTATCTTTCCGAGCCCGCCTCATTATATATTCATTCCTGCGAAACATGCTCTCATTCGCCTTCCCGCCATCACCCCGCTGTTGCATCACACCGGCCGCCATGTTTAAAAGGCAGCCGCGAGCACACCGCTCATCGCCACCAGCTCACCACCGCTGCCCGGGAGACATGGCCAGCAAAGCGCTCATCACCACCAGCTCACCACCGCTGCCCGGGAGACATGGCCAGCAAAGCGCTCATCACCACCAGCTCACCACCACTGCCCGGGAGACATGGCCAGCACACCGCTCATTGCCACCAGCTCACCACCGCTGCCCGGGAGACATGGCCAGCACACCGCTCATCACCACCAGCTCACCACCGCTGCCCGGGAGACATGGCCAGCAAAGCGCTCATCACCACCAGCTCACCACCGCTGCCCGGGAGACATGGCCAGCACACCGCTCATCACCACCAGCTCACCACCGCTGCCCGGGAGACGTGGCCAGCACACCGCTCATCGCCACCAGCTCACCACCGCTGCCCGGGAGACATGGCCAGCAAAGCGCTCATCGCCACCAGCTCACCACCGCTGCCCGGGAGACATGGCCAGCAAAGGAGAAAAGGCTGCAGCCCCTGGTTTAATGATGGTTCCTTGAGCGATTGCTGGATGCTGTGGAGGCCCCCGGGATGTCCTCTACCCCCACTCTGGCCTCAGGATGGGCAGCAATATGGCCAATCCGGCTTGGGAGGTGGCGGCAGTGGTGGTCAGCGCCAATCCACTTCAGAAGAGGACAGCCACCCAGTGCCACAAGAGGATGAATGATCTCCTCCGTTCTGCCAGGGTAAGTCACTCTTCACATCACTCTCAACTCACACACTCACAAACCCATCACACATCCACAGGGATCTCACTCACTGCCAGTTCAAGGGACATCACCATTCACTCTCTCACACTCACCGTCATTGTCCTCATCCTGTCCATGGGACCACTCACCACCCACACAGGCCAAGCATACTTATCATCTGGCCTGTCAGGCATCCTGCTTACACTCTCTCCATCTCTATTCATGCAGGACAAACTGGCTCACAACAGGAGGGAAGATCGCAGACTGGTAGAGGGATGCCGGAAATTAAAGTCCTCACGGACTTTGAAAACAGAGCCATCCAGCTGGCCGGCGATGACCGGGACTGGTCCTGTGCTGACGGTGAGGTCGGCGCTGCTCTACCAAGTGAGGATCCAGCAGTGTAACATCCATCAGATAACCATGCTGTGAGTGATGTGTCCTGTTTTACAGGCCACTGTCATGCACTGATTATCTCCCCTTGCTTTCACAGGCACATCTGGGAAACAGCCGACAGTCCATGACCCAGGGCCTCCAAACAAGCCCCGGAGAAACCTCTGAAGAGGAATCTGGAGGCACCCTCCCTGAAGTCCCATTACAGCCTCACCCACACCCTCCACCAGCGCAGAGACACACACCTCGGTGGGACCGAGCTTCAGAGTAGCCTCAGGGTCACAATCTGGTGAGCACATCGCACTGTCTGATCTACAGCAGGCGGAGGCAGGGACTTCCCAGGTCCCCGGCACTCGGAGGAGCTGCTGGAGACCAGAACGTTGCTGAGTCTGAGTCAGATGAGGAGCCTCTGGACTCGGTCATGTCTCAGTTGCTGGAGCTGCAAAGACAAGCTCGGGAACATCAGGAAGGGATGTCCGCTGCACTCCTCAGATTGCAAGGCACGATGGAGGAGTCTGTCTGCCTTCAGTCTGAGGTGATAGCGCCGACATTGCCAACGCACTGAGGTCAACACTGGCAGGATGGTGGCTGCCATAGAGACCTTGGTCCAGGATGTCGCTCCTGCACTGCTGCGCGGGCTTAACTCCATCGCTGATGCCATAGTTGGCCTCCAACAGTGTGTACGCGAGAGGGGTGTGGGGCAGCTCGATCCCACTCCAGCTACCCCTTCTCCTCAAGGAGTCAGCCAGGGGCCCTCGGGCACCCATAGGGAGGAGGATCAGCAGGTGCACACCCTGGGGCCATCCACCCAGGTGACCCCGGGAGTGTCCGGCCCATCTGAATCCCCTCTTCCTGTGACCTCAGCAGCTCCAGCTCCACAGGCCGAGGAGGGTGTCACTGCCACACAGCAGGATCCCGAAAGCAGGCCAGGGCCCTCCAGGTCTCAGCCCTCCAGAGGACGCCCACCAAAGTCATCACAGACAGGGTGTCACAGTCAGCAGGCTGCCTCCACCTCCGCTGTGGATGTCCAGGGAGCACCAAGACATAGCGGCAGGGTTAGGAAAGTTAAGAAGATGTAGTTACACAGCCTGGGCATGGGTGTTAATCACTTGTACATAATGTTCACTATTGTAAATAAACTCCTAAGAATGTCTCCCTGCCTGTGACTCCTTGTTCTGATGAGCAGTGTTCTTGTCACTCAGATGTGAAACCTTTCTGTACAAGATAAAGGCAGATGTCTCAGTCCAGGGCCTCTTCCCTGTGCAGTGTGTAGCCTTCAGACCAAAGTGATGGTCCGGCCTCACACTCACTGGACACATTACTGATGCCTGCACCTCGATGGTGCTGGTCATTGCTGCCAGAATGTAGTGGGCAGGTGTCACAGAGTTCCCTCATTCTCTCTGTGTGCTCTCAGCACCTTTCAGGTGGGGCTGGTCCCCATCTCTTCAGCATCTGTGACCAGTGACTCTGTGCACCAGCTCCTGAAGGGCTGAGGTGCTGAAGGCGGACACAGCATCAGATGCGTCTAAAGTTTCATGGCTGCGTCTCTGAGATGGCCCTTATCACGGAGCGCAAGTGAGCTGCCCTCGGCCAGACAGGAGTCAGACGTTCACAGAGGCAATGTGAAGATCTATGGAGTGTCCTCACTGCATGTTGTCATCATCCTCCTGTGATTGAACGACTATTAGGGCCTCCACTGCGTCTCCATGACAGGAGCATTCTCACAGAGGGTATTAGCGCTGCCATAAGCCAGACTGGAGTCAAACGTTCACAACTGTGATGTGAGGATTTACGGGGACACCTCACTGCATCTCGTCGTCATCCTCCACAAATCTGGCAGCTATGAGGGCCTCCCGAGCACCTGCCTCGTTTGGCCAGTGTGACAGACTCATCCCCGTCATCGTCACCACTGAGGACCCCTTCACCCTCAACCCATTGGCGTCTTCCTCATCCGGGGAGACCTCCAGCTCCTCCATCTCCTCCTCAGCCAGCTCCTCTCCCCATTGCAGTGCCAGGTTGTAAAGGGTGCAGCAGACAATGATGATGTGTGACACCCTCTGTGGGCTGTATTGCAGGGCTCCACCAGACCGGTCCAGGCACCGGAACCACATCTTCAGCATCCCGATGGTTTGCTCCAGCAAGTTGCGAGTTGCAGCTTGAGCCTCGTTATACCTTCGCTCTGCTGCAGTCTGAGGCCGCCGCACGGGTGTCATCAGCCACGGCCTCTGTGGGTAGCCCTTGTCCCCGAGGAGCCAACCCTGCAGCTTCTGTGGACCCTGGAAGACATCAGGTATCTGAGAGCAATTCAGGATGTAGGCATCGTGCACACTCCCTGGAAACCATGCACAGACCTGCAGGATGCGTTTCTGGTGGTCGCACACCAGCTGCACATTCAGTGAGTGGAAGCCCTTGCGGTTGATGTAGTCCACCGAGGATAGCGATGGAGACCTGAACGCCACATGGGTGCAGTCAATCACACCCTGCACCTGTGGGAATCCCGAGATCTGGGAGAATCCAATGGCCCTTGTATCCTGGCTGTCCCAGTCCCGGGCGAAATGCACAAAGTTGTGAGTCATGGAGAAGATGGCGTCCGTGACCTCAAGGGGCAACTTTTCCCCCCCATCGGGGGGTATGTGTGGGAGCGGGTGCGGGCAGGTGAGTTCCCGATCGGCAACCCTGTTTGGAGGTGAACCGCCATTTTACATCGACGGGCCAATTAAGGCCCGCCAAGTGTGACGTCCGAAAGGAAGCGCTATGCGCTCCCTGTGTTCGGTGGGGGGATTCCCTCAGTCGGGAGTGCACTCTTTCATGCATGTGCCCGACAGAGCGCACAGGTCCTCCTGAGGCTAAGTGCAGCCTCAGGGACATCAGCTCAGATTGTACAACATGTGCAGTTCAACTGCTCCGCGGTCCAATAAAGTGTTCGTAGACTCGCAGTCTGTGCTGGGGGTGGGTGGTGTAGGTAAGGCCTGGATCGCTTGGTGGCCCTTTGGTGCCTCCGCATTGCTTGCGTGAGTGGGCAGGCTAGGAGCCCGACCCCAATCATATCACTGAACTGTCTCAGTTGCAGAGGAATGGTCAGTTTTTACTTGTGTTCTGAATGGGTGGCCACTTCCCTAACTTACCCTGCTCCCCACCTCGATTGCCTGTGCACAGGATGCAGCATCAGGACAGCACTTAACCCCCTCCCACCCCTCAGCAGTCGCCTCCGAGGCTGACCAGCACTTGCCCCCAGACACCCCCCTGCCCCTCAGCAGTTGCCTCTGGGGCCAGGCATCAGTTGCCCCCTCTAGCACCCCTGAGGCCTGTAAACAATGGGTGAGCTGTGGTGAACTCTGCTGCTCACTCCCCTCCACCTCCCCCAAAGTGAAGGCTGCCATGTGCACCTCACCTGTGTATCTGTTGTGAAACACATCGAGGTGCTTTCCCGCTGACGTGGACGGATGATACAGCGGGGTCCAAGACCCTGGGTGGGATGGCCTTTTAATTATATGTTAATGTATTACAATTAGCTCCCTGCTGACCGATGGCGGGAAACGTGGCCCACTGTCGGGGGACTGAGTGGAAGATCGCGACCTGCCTTCTTGTCGTCGTGAAGCGGTTGCCGCCATATTTTCCACGCATGCCGCCTATCACACCCACCGCCAGCGGGCTCAGAAAATCCCGCTCAATGGAAAAATTAATAAAGCGAAGCAAAATGCAATGAAACATGTCCCCTCATGTGACTCTGTCGCATGAGCAGGGACATTTTTTTTGATTTTAAAAAAAAAAGCTTTTGTTTTATTTGCGTTTGGAAACCTCATCTCGCCCGTGGATGAGGTTTCCAAAAAAATGCAAAGGCCGCTTGGCCTTTTCGCCTGCCAGCCAACCATTAGGTTGGAGGGGCAGTGAAAAATGAACAACCATTGATAACTTAATGGCCTTAATAGGCCTTTTAATTGTCAGCGGGCATGCTGCCAACTCCAGCGCGCGCCCGCCGACTGAACCATCGTGCGACTGTGCAATGACGTTGGCACACTCAGCTGACATCATCGAGCGTCATTTCACACTCGGTCAGTTTGGGCGCACACCCTCCCACTGAGCTGAAAGTTCTGGCCTATGTGTTTAATGAGGCCGGTTTAAAGTGGTGCATTAATTGAAAGTGTTGTATGAGATAAATTGCTTCATTTGTTGGTGGTGTTGAATTAGATTAATAGTTGAATTATGCAACAAAAAGTCACAAAATTTACTTTAATCACTTAGCTGAATGTCCACAGTTAAACAGGGCAGTTATATCCCAGAGAGTGCAGTAGAACAGCTCTGAGACACTCGAGTTTTTGGAATGTAATTACTAAATGGTCATAGTCAAGAGAAGGTCATCACTGAAACATTATGAGACCTTGAGATGGGATTGGTGGTGTTTGAGTAAACAGCACTGTTAGTCAGAGAGTACAGCTTCTAATTCTATTAGCTAACTACTGTGGTCAGAATTGTTCAGTCTTTGGAAGATGGCAACTCAATCTCAGAAATAAATATATCCTATCACTAAACTTGATGTTGTAATCTGTTTGTTCAATTTTTTTAAAAAATGAACAATGTTGCAATCCCCACAGGGTATAAACTAAAGGCTTTGGGAATGTGTTAGCTCAGAATTTAATACACAGAGCACAAAGGGACACCTCACTTCACATGCAAAATGCTGCAAACATATCAAATAATCAATAACATTTTCTATGTAATTCTTGCTGTTATGAGTGTCCCTGTTAAATGGCTATGCGCATAGAAGTTGTGTAAATCTTAGTGTGAGCTGTTATACTCTGTGACTGATACATGCTGATTCAGTGATCACCATTAAACAGACAACTGCTCAGTGATATCATTTGCTTAAGACAAATGTCTTGAAATATTGCTGTGGTTTTACTCTACTCCTTCAGCTGATAATAAACCTCTGTTTGTAATTCACAGCCTCTGCATTATCAAGTTATTGTATTTAGTGGAATGTCGTATCATGTTGAGTCAGACCTCAGTGAAGACAAACTCTCTGAAGGAAGGTATTAGTGGGAATCAGAGTAAAATCACACTGAGCGTGGATCATGAACCAGAGTGGAATACCTGACCCCAGTGACCATGTATTACTGGGAGTAACTAACAATGTAGAATTGTGCTGTGTGGATCACTCACAAAAGTAGAATACCTGACCTCAGTGACCATGGGTAGAATCTTATCTATGTTGGGTGGGCAGGGTAGACATGGAGCTGATCGCCGCTCGCGATCGGCTGTGTGCCGCCATTTTACGTGGGCGGGCCAACATGCCGGAAACATCTGTCAGTGTAGAATTGCACTGAGTGTGTGTCACTAACTGGAATGAAGTAAATCGGTTCTAGTTTGCAATCATGGGCAGCATTTTCCTGTTCGCCGAGGCGTGAAATGAGGTGCGGGGACATCGGGCGGGTGTCCCAACGTCATTGCACGTCATTTAGATTTTCGGTTCGGTGGGCGCGCAGCTAAGTTGGCACCCGCCAAACTGTCAAAGGCCTATTCAGGCCATTTAAAACCTAATTAACTCACTTTAATGAGCTGCCCGTCCAACCTTAAGGTTGTCGGGCAGGCGAAGAGCCCAGGCGGCCTTCGCACTTATCATGAAGCCTCATCCACGGGCGGGACGAGGTTTCATGCAGTGTTTTACAATCTAATAAAAATTTATACATTTATTCCTTGACATGGCCCAGCACATGTGATAGTGTCACATGAGGGGCCATGTCTTAAAAGTTTAAAAATCCTTTATTTCAAATTTTAACACTGAAACAAATCTCCCTGAGGCATTCCATGGGGCTGTCTCTGTGTTTTACCAATGGAATGGATTGAAGACAGGGAGAGTTTTACTGTTGGTTGAAGATGTTTGATAATGAGTATATAAAGCGAAAGGTCTCGATATTTCTGTTTTCTGTTGACCTGCTCCAACAGAAACAGTCAGCCACGACTTCCTGACATTTAAGCAACGCAACAGCACACTTTTACAGTACTCCAATCCTCTTTGTGATGTTTATTTCACTTCCATCCCTCTGAAAATGAACTCCAATGTTTTGCATGGATTTTTTGAGTCTTGTGTTACTACATTATATGATTTGTGAATCTATTTCCATGAACCCTGAAACCCCTCGGCTACATTCAGACCCTTCCTGTTCCAACCAAAATGCAGAGCCTGACACTTCGCTATTGTGAAATTCATTTGCCATTGAAATGTCCGCTGTTCAAGTTTATTCATCGTTTTTAATGTGTTCAGGTATTTTGTTGTATTCTTCCTCTGTATTCACTGTCCTCTCAATTTGGATTTGTCTGTAAATTTTGAAATCATCTTTCTGCTTCCCAATTCCATCTCATGTATGTAAATGGTGAAGGGCAGTGATCCCAGTGCTGATCCTTGTGGAACACCACTTCAAACCTTCTCCCAATCTGAGTAAATTGCTTTAACTCCAGACCCACAGCAATGTGGTTGACTCTTAAAAAATGCCCTCTGAACAAGGGCAATTAGGGATGGGCAACAAATGCTGGCCTAGCTGCAGTCTCAGAGGGTCAGTACTGAGGGAGCGCCGCACTGTCAGAGGTTCAGTACTGAGGGAGTGCCACACTGTCAGAGGTTCAGTACTGAGGGAGTGCCACACTGTCAGAGGGTCAGTACTGAGGGAGTGCCACACTGTCAGAGGTTCAGTACTGAGGGGGTGCCACACTGTCAGAGGTTCAGTACTGAGGGAGTGCCACACTGTCAGAGGTTCAGTACTGAGGGAGTGCCACACTGTCAAAGGTTCAGTACTGAGGGAGTGCCGCACTGTCAGAGGTTCAGTACTGAGGGAGTGCCACACTGTCAGAGGTTCAGTACTGAGGGAGTGCCACACTGTCAGAGGTTCAGTACTGAGGGGGTGCCATGCTGTCAGAGGGTCAGTACTGAGGCGGTGCCACACTGTCAGAGGGTCAGTACTAAGGGAGCATGGCACTGTCGGAGGGTCAGTACTAAGGGAGCACTGCACTGTCGGAGGGTCAATACTGAGGGAGTGCCACATTGTCAGTGGATCAGTACTGAGGGGACGCTGCACCATTGACATCAGCACTGAGGAAGCCCTGCACTGTTGGATAAAAGTTGTAAATAAACCAATGAGCGAGAACCAGAATCTGTGTTAAAATGCGGTCACCAAACCAATCAATACAACGAGAAAGGCACTTGACAATGACAATCGATGATATCATGGAGAAAGCGAATGGTGCTCAACACTTTGTGAAGCTTCACCTCAGTGCAGGCTACCATCGAATGGAGCTTGCAGAAGAATCAAGGTATCTTACAGTGTTCTCCAATCACATCGATACAAGAGCCTCAATTTTGGAGTCAATTCATCAGCTGAGGTAATGCTGTTGGGGTGGGTTTAAACTAGCTTGTCGAGGGGTGGGAACCTGAGGGGTGGCCCAAATTGGAAGGAAGTAATGTTGATAACAGGAAGTAGTAGTGAGGCTAGAAGGCAGGAGAAACAAAGAGCATTGTGTATGCTTCGAATGTGGAATCATGTCAACAAGACAAAGTTAAGGGCACTCTACCTGAATGCGCACAGCATTTACAATGAGGTAGATGATCTAAAGGCACAGATAGAGGTAAATGGGTGTGATATAATTGCCATTATGGAAATATGGCTGCATGGTAACCAAGACTGGGAACTGAATATTTGAGGGTATTTTACATTTGGGAAGGACAGATAAGAAGAGAAAGGAGTTGGAGTTGTGCTGATAATAAGGGATGGGGTCAGTGCATTAGAAAGGGAGGATCTCCGATCGGAAGAACAATGTGTGGACTCTGTTTGGGTGGAGCTGAGAAACAGAAAAGGGCAGCAGACATTGGTTGGAGTTGTTTATAGGCCACCAAACAGTAGTGGTAATGTGGGGCATGGTATTAATCAGGAGATGAGAGAAGCATATAGCATGGACAATACAGTAATCATGGGTGACTTCAATCTGCATATAGACTGGGTAAACCAACTGAGCACTAACGCTGTGGAAGACGAGTCTCTGGAGTGTGTTAGGGATGGTTTTCTAGAGCAGTATGTTGAGGAGCCAACTACAGGACAGGCTATTTTAGATCTAGTGTTATATAATGAAAAAGGGCTAATTAATAATCTGGTTGTAAAAGAACATTTAGGGATGAGTGACCACAATATGATAGAATTTTACATTATGTTTGAAAGTGAGGTAGTTCACTCTGAAGCAAGGGTATTGAAGTTGAATAAAGGAAATTATGAAGGCATGAGGGACAAATTGGCTGAGGTGGATTGGGAGAATACATTAAAAGCTATGACTGTACATAGGCAATGGATAGTCCTCAAAGACCAAGAAACTGGTAAAGAAAGGGAGAATAGAATGTGAATGCAAGCTAGCAAAAATACAGAAGTGGACTGTAAAGGTTTCTATAGGTATGTAAAATGAAACATTCGGCTAAGACAAATGTGGGTCTATTACGGGCAGAGTGAGGAGAATTCACAATGGGGAATAGAGAAATGGCAGAGAAGCTAAATGATTACCTTGTGCCTGTTTTCATTGAGAAAGATACAGGAAATATCCCAGATTTAGAGATCCAAGGGGTAAGGAGAATGAGGAGTTGAAGGAAATTAGTATAAGTGAGAAGGTCGTATTGGAGAAATTATTGGGACTGAAAGTTGATAAGTCCCTGGGACCTGATTTTCTGCATCCCAGAGTGTTGGAAGAGGTTGCTATAGAGATAGTGGATGCATTGGTGATCATTTTCCAAAATTCTAAAGGACGGGATCTTTAGGTTGGCGAGTGGGGGGCGGGGCCTGCTCGCCAACATGTAAAATGACACGGGATGACGTCGGGCGGAATTCCCGACCTCACCCTGCATCATTTCCAGTTTCAGGTAGGTGGGGGCGTAGCCGAGCCAGCTGTGCACCCGCCGACCTGTCAACAGCCTATTGAGGCCATTGACAGAGTCATTAACCTCATTAATGGACCTGCCCGTTAAGGTTGGCGGGCAGGCCGGGAGCCCTGGTGGGCATTGGAAAAAGCATCAAACCTCATCCACGGGTGGGATGAGGTTTCATGAGTGTTTTTAAAAATGTAATAAATGTATGATTTAAAGTGATGGACATGTCACAACTCGTGACAGTGTCACATGAGGGGACATGTCAGGGAAATTTTGTTTTTGTACCTTTACCATTTTAAAATTTGGTGCTGACCTCCCTGAGGCTGCACTTAGCCTCAGGGAGATCAGTGCGCTCTGTCATGCGCATGTGTGAAAGAGCACACTCCCAGCTGAGGGAATCCCCCCCGCCCGCACAGGGAGCGCATAGCGCTTCCTGGCGGACATCACGCTGGGCGGGCCTCAATTGGCCCGCCCACGTAAAATGGTGGCGCACCCCCAATCGGGGGCGCCGGTCAGAGGCGCGCCTGCCCACGTCCGCTCCTGCACTTCCCCCCCCAACGGGGGGGAAATTCTTCCCATAAATTCTGGAATGGTTCCTGAAGATTGGAAGGTAGCAAATGTCACCCCATTATTTAAGAAGGGAGGGAGAGGGAAAACAGGGAACTACAGACAGTAGTAGGGAAAATGCTAGAATTTATTATAAAGGATGTGATAAATGGATACTTGGATAATCATTGGGCAGAGTCAGCATGGATTTGCGAATGGGAAATCACGTTTGACGGACTCGTTGGAGGTTTTTGAGGATGTTACTAACAAAATTGATAAAGGAGAGTTGATGGACATAGTGTACTTGGGTTTTCAGAAGGCTTTTGATAAAGGCCCCCACAGGAGGTTGGTTAGCAAAATTAAAGCACATGGGATAGGAGGCAATATACTGGCATTGATAAAGGATTGGCTAACAGGCAGAAAACAGAGAGTAGGAATAAATGGGTCATTCTCACATTGGCAGGATGTGACTAGTGGGGTACCACAAGGATCAGTACTTGGGCCCTAGCTGTTCACAATATATATCAATGATTTGGATGTGGGGACCAGATGTAATATTTCCAAGTTTGTGGATGACACAAAGCTAGGTGGGAATGTGTGTTGTGAGGAAGATGTAAAGCAACTTCAGGAGGATTTGGACAGACTTAGTGAGTGGGCAAGAACATGGCAGGTAGAATATAATGTAGAAAAATGTGAGGTTATCCACTTTGGTAGAAGGAACAGATGTGCAGAGTATTTCCTAAATGGGAAGAGATTAGAAAGTGTAGATGTACAAAGGGACCTGGGTGTCCTTGTCCATAAGTCACTGAAAGCTAACCTGCAGGTTCAGCAGCTATGAGGGAGGCTAATGGAATGTTAGCCTTTATCGCAAGAGGATTGAGTACAGGAGTAGTGAAGTCTTCCTTCAATTGTATAGAAGCTTGGTTAGACTGCACCTGGAGTACTGTGCGCAGTTTTGGTCCCCTTACCTTAGTAAGGATATTATTGCCATAGAGGGAGTGCAACAAAGGTTCACCAGACGTGTTCCGGGGATGGCGGGACTGTCTTATGAAGAGAGATTGGGGAAAATGTGTTCTCTAGAGTTTCGAAGACTGAGAGATGATCTCATTGAAACCTACAAAATACTTAAAGGGATAGACAGGGTAGATGCAGGTAAGGTGTTTCCCCTGGTTGGGGAGCCTAGAACCAGGGGACACAACTTCAAAATAATGAGTAAGCCACTTGGAACCGAGATGAGGAGACATTTCTTTACTCAGAGGGTTGTGAATCTTTGTGATTCTCTACCCCAGAGGCTGTGGAAGCTCAGTCAGTGAGTATGTTTAAGGTAGAGATTGACAGATTCTGATTAACAATAACGTAAAGGGATATGGGGATAGTGTGTGTAAAAGGCATTGAAGTGTTCGATCAGCCATGATCGTATTGAATGGTGGAGCAGGCTCGAAGGGCTGAATGGCCTTCTGTTCCTATGGGAAAAATTTTCCGTCTGTCGGGGGGGAAGTGCGGGAGCGGGCGCCAGTGGGCGCGCCTCTGATTGGCGCCCCCGATTGGGGGCACGCCGTCATCTTATGTGGGCGGGCCAAATAAGGCCCCACCCAGCATGATGTCCGCCAGGAAGCGATATGCACTCCCTGTGCGGGCGGGGGGGATTCCCTCAGCCGGGAGTGTGTTCTTTCACACATGCGCGCAAAAGAGCGCACTGATCTCCCTGAGGCTAAGTGCTGCTTCAGGGAGATCAGCTCCGATTTAAAACTTTCAATAAACATGTTTAAAATTTTTCCCTGCTATGTCCCCTCATGTGACACTGTCACATGAATTGGGACATGTCCATAAGTTTTATTGAAACATTTCTTAAAAATTGAAATACCCCCATGGAACCTCATCCCGCCCCGTGGATGAGGTTTGATGCTTTTTCTGAAGCCTGCCAGGGCTCCCGGCCTGCCCGCCAACCTTAAGGTTGGACAGGCAGGTCCATTAATGGCCTTAATTAGTTTTTCAATGGCCTCAGTTGGCCGTTGACAGGTCGGCGGGCGCACAGCTGATTCGGCTGCGCCCCCGCCAACCTGAAACTGGAAATGGAGCGGGGTGAGGTCGGGAGATCCGCCCGACGTCATCTCGTGTCAGTTTACCCGTTGGCGAGAGGGCCCCGCCCCCACTCGCCGACCGGAAGATCCTGCCCTGTGTTCCTATCAGCACATGATCGGACTTCAGTTCAATATCAGTGATTCTCATTTACAGTCGCGCTGAAAGTGAACTAGAGACAGGCCTATAGGCATGCCTACAATGTCTCAGAGAATATAACCTTACCAGGAACAACAAAAAAAAAATGCTGCTCCATGAAAGCACAATTGAATTCTTTGGTTATGTGTTCAACGGTGAAGGGATATCTCCTGATCCACAGAAAGTTGAAGCCGTTGCAAACACTGTGGAATCTACAAACATGCAGGAAGGCTGGAGTCTGCTAAGGCTTATCACATGTTGTAACGGCTTTATCCCTGACCTTGCTATGATGTCTGTCCCCCTGTTGCCCACCCACCCTGCCACCAGGCAATCCAACAAAGAGACAATCGAGTGGGAGTGGAGTAAATCACATAGTCAGGCTTCAGAACAAACAATGGCTGTCAACAAGTTGCAGAAATGCCTATTTGGACACTGAGAAAACCACCAAGTTAGTCATGGATGAAAGCCTGCTTGCCTTAGGTGCAGTTGTCATGCAGGAAGACCAGGCAGATCACTTATCAATCATTGCAATGACATACAAATCACTAACTGATAGGGGAAGGTTTTCATAAACTCAGTCACCTGGGGGATCTCACATTTTTATCTCTACTTTTATGGAAGGAAGTTTGAAGTAAGAACCAATCATAGGCCTGTTCAACAGTCCACAGAGCATGAGGAAATGTCCACCACACCAGCAACTTTGTCACAAAATAAACCACTTTCAGTTGGTGGACAAATCTTTAATCTCATTCTACAGGTCTGAGTCACTCGGGTTAGTTTGAAACAACAACAAAGAAAGATATAGAAAAGATTATTGATGTAATGAGTTCAAGTGTTACTGATGAAGATGAATGTTGAATTTAAGTTTAAGTTTAATGTTCAAACTGTTTACACTATTGAAAACAAACCAATGAAACACACTCTGACGCTGAACGCTCACCCTTGAAGTTCAAATATTTGATTAAGTAAAGAAAGGAAGATAACATTTCATTTACTGAGAAGGACAGGGAGCGAGGGGAGGTTTGTGCTGTAACAATTCTGTAATTCTGTGCTACATTGGAGATTGCCACATTTATTCAAATGGACATGAGCGGTGTTGGAGCATGTACAATGTTCAGTGTGTGAAAACAGCAATAAAGAAGGTTTGTGTTGCAGCAGAGTTGAGTCCTAATTCTGTCCTTGAGGAGAACTTGACAGTTCAATGATGAAAGGCCACTGTCTAAGGCCTTGCCACCATAGCATACTGGGAACTGGAAACTGGGTAAAAGCCGTTGGGCTGTACATACCAGAGAAAGTTTCACAGAAAATGTAAAGATACACTAAATATAACAGGGAATAGCAAGGGTAGGGAGACATCTTATGGACTGTCCTGCAAGATACTGACCTCTACTGCATTTTTTCGTCATGTAAAATTTCAACTGCTATGTAACAAACATTGTCAAATTGTATGAATAGAGGATATTTTGGGGGAAGTGTTAACAACGGGTGTTGAGCATTGCATGAGCACACTGACTGCACACTCAGGCCAGGTGAATGAAGACAGGAACACAGTGGGGGGGGCAGTCATGGCTGCCCAGGGAATTATACCAGAACCAGGAAATTTGCAGTGGCGAAGAGGGGCACCTGGCCATTGAGAGACACATGAGCCCAGTGTCCATGAGGTGCACCATGCTCTGCAGGAAGGGCACAGCCATGGGCATAAGACCATAAGACCATAAGACATAGGAGCAGAAATTAGGCCATTCGGCCCATCGAGTCTGCTCCACCATTCAATCATGGCTGATAAGTTTCTCAACCCCATTCTCCCCGCATCAGGAGGGTAAAGGATAGGGATGAAGAACAGGACAGACAGAGGCTGTACCCTCTACATAGGATCTACCAGTGATGAAGGAGCTGCCTGGAGATGGCCACTACCCAATGCTGCAGGAGACGGAGGTACTTCAGGCAGAGTGCCACTGAAATCTATTATGTGACAGCAGCGTCTTAAAAACCTTACGATTGTCCATATGCAAAGCATCAATCCAACTGCTCTCATATACCCTCTCCATTACTTTATCAAGTTAGTCAAACCTTGAAAGGTCCTCTTGACCTGAAACATTGGCCAGAATTTTACGTTTGGCGTGTGGGGGTAGGCCTGAATGTAATATGACACGCGATGACTTCGGGCGTGTGTCCTGACGTCATCGCGCACTCGTACGATATTACTTTTGATGGGCGTGCGCTGGAGTCGGCTCCGATAATTGAAAGGCCCATTAAGGCCATTAACGAGCTAATTAGCTTGAATTTCACGCCGCCTGTCAAACCCAATGGTCGGCGGGGCAGGCGAAAAGGCCAAGCGGCCTTTGCATTTTTTAGGAAACCTCATCCACGGGCGGGATGAGGTTTCCTAAAGCTAATAAACACTAAATAAAAACTTTACTTTGAAAATAAATACATGTCCCCATCTCATGTGACACAGTCACATGGTGAGACATGTTTCATTACATTTTAAATGTCTTTATTGATTCTTTTTAAGAAGAGCTTCAATCTCCCTGAGGTGGCTCCGTGCCTCGAGGGGATTGTAGCGCTCTTCCATGCCCGGCTCTCCCTCCTCCCCCCCCCCCGCCGCCTGCACAGGTAGCGCTCAGCGCTGCGCTCACGATCTATGCGGAAATCACAGTGCGGAGCTGATCGCGGGCGGCTCCCATCGAGCCCGCCTGACGAGAGTATAATTCAGGCCAGTATCTCTGTTTCTCTCCCGAGCTGCTGCTGAGTATTTCCAGCATGTTTTCCATTCATTTCAGATTTCCAGCATCCGCAGTATTTTGCTTTCACCTCGAACAAATCCGTGCTGGTTTTCATTCATTGATCTGCATTTCGCCAAGTCTCAATTGATTCTTTTGAAATTCTTGGACTAATGTCCCCAAAGGTTTCCCCACCACCAGTGTTAAGTGGCCTGTAATTGCTGTGTTTTTGAACAGGAGTGTAACACTTACAATCGGGCAATCCTTTGCCACCAGTATAATCTAATTTGAAGATTGTGGCCAAGAGGCTCCACAATTTCCATTTGAATGTCACACTGGAGTGTCATCCTGGATAATGTGTTCAGGCCCTGATGCTTAAAGCATCACCTTCTGACCCAGAGGTGAGAGAAGACAGCAATTCCCCAAAAAACATTCAAATGTGGAGACAAAATCCAGGTTTCCCTGTTGTAGCAGTTCCAATAGGCGTTTCCAGATGAAATATTAACCACCCTTTTCTCGTTCAGTTGCTGACTGATCTATTTATATATACTTTTTTAGAATATTCTGTTTTTATTTCTTATTCCCAACATTTGCACTTTTTTTTCTTTGTTCTATTACTAATTGTTCCCTTCAGGAATTGTACCCAGGGAGTCAAACCCGAGTGTAGTCTTCAGGTGATTCCCTATAGAGAAGGATGTGTTATGTTAATGTAGAGAACCATCAGATTAAACCATTACCACTTACTGTTTAAAAGCCCATTTATGAATTTAGTGTTTCGCTGAAGCCTAAATGTTGATATTTAGCTCCCTCACATGGTTGGACTGGGTAATTCTACAGGTAGGAATGATTATTGGAATCAACCAGTAAATCATGACTGTGTCGAAATCTCTTTGAGGGAGAGGTGTTAGTGTGGCACAGTGACTGATCTTTTTCCTCCATGACCCAGGTTCAGAACAAAAATAAAAATAGCTGGAAAAACTCAGCAGGTCTGACAGCATCTGCGGAGAGGAACACAGTTAACGTTTCGAGTCCGTATGACTTTTCAACAGAACTAAGTAAAAATAGAAAAGAGGTGAAATATAAGCTGGTTTAAGGGGGGGTTTGGAACGGGTAGAGCTGGATCGAGGGCCAGTGATAGGTGGAGATAGCCAAAAGATGTCATAGACAAAAGGACAAAGAGGTGTTGAAGGTGGTACCAGCTCACCCACTGACAATTAAGAGGCTCATTGAGGCCATTAAAGTAATAATCGATGGTGGTTTCTCGCTGCCCGTCAACCCTTACAGGTGAATCGGCCTTTACATTTTTCAGGAAACCTTATCCAAGGGCGGGACCAGGTTTCTGATATCAATTTTTTTTTAAATTAAAATGTTTGGGCAGACTTTTAGGGCAGAATGTTGCCCTTGGCAGCGGGTTCATTGGGGCTGGTTGAGAAGCTGCCCGCTACCCGCACTCAGCACCTCCCCGCGATTTCACACTTGCGGGCCAATTAAAATTAAAGTCTTTATTTTATTTTTGGAAACCCCATCCTGCCCGTGGATGAGGCTTCCAAAAAAAATGTAAAGGCCGCTTGGCCTTTTCGTCTGCCCGCCGACCGTTAGGTTGGACGGGCAGCGAAAAATTTAATTTAATTGATAACTTAATGGCCTTAGCAGGCCTTTTAATTGTTGGTGGGCGTGCTGCTGGCTCCGGAGTGTGCCTGCTGACTGAAGTATTGCGTGACTGCGCGTTGACGTTGGCACACTCAGTTAATGTCAACGCGCATCATTTCCCACTCGAGCAAGTCAGGCACGTGCCAGCCCGCTGAGTGAGAATTTCTGTCCTTTTTATGTTTAGGTGAGTGAGTCCGATATGTGAACATTTTTTTCTGTATTTTCAAATCATTATTTGATGATTTTAAAGTCTTCAGCTCCCTTAGGCTCCCTCTGCTTTCAGGGAGCTTTCATTCTGAGCTCTCCTGCGCCTGCACAGTGCACACCCTCCTCCCACTCCTTCCGCAGCAGCGCTGAGCCGCTCAGCACGCCGCTCACGCTGGCGCTGGTTGCTAACTGGCCGGCCAGCATGAAATCGTGGTCAGGGACCGATCGTGGCCACCTGCTGACACGAATATTGTGCCCCCTGTCTTCAATTGTTTCGATTGCAATCTGCCCACGTTGTTCATTCAGAGCTGTGGGCCAGAGGAGGCTGCACAAATTGGCAAAACACTGTTATTGAAATATTGGCGTATTCAGACAAATTCAAAGATTGGTGACAATGGTGTGTATTCTGTGTACGACTTTTCAACTAGTTCACAATGGGTAGTGAACATGACCAACCTCACTGAAACATCTGCAGTACTGAAGGAGTGCAGTTTAGTCTGAGCTGATAATCCAGTGCAGTACCAAAGAAGAGCAGTTTAGTCTGAGCTGATACTCCAATGCAGTACTAAGGATGTGCAGTTTAGTCGGAGCTGATACTACAGAGCAGTACCAAAGGAGTGCAGTTTAGTCTGAGTTGATACACCAATGATGTACCGCGGCAGTGCAGTTTAGTCTGTGCAGATTCTCCAACGCTGTACTGAAGGCGTCCAGTTTAGTCTGAGCTGATACTCCATTGAAGTACTGAAGGAGCGCAGTTTAGTCGGAGCTGATAATCCAGTGCAGTACCAAAGGAGTGCAGTTTAGTCTGAGCTGATACTCCAGTGCAGAACTAAGGCGGTGCAGTTTAGTCTGAGCTGATACTCCAGTGCAGAACCAAAGGGGTGCAGTTTAGTCTGAGCTGATACTCCAGTGCAGTACTGAAGGAGCGCAGTTTAGCCTGAGCTGATACTCCAGTGCAGTACCAAAGGAGTGCAGTTTAGTCGGAGCTGAAACTCCAGTGCAGTACCAAAGGAGTGCAGTTTAGACTGAGCTGATACTCCAGTGCAGAACTAAGGCGGTGCAGTTTAGTCTGAGCTGATACTCCAGTGCAGTACCAAAGCAGTGCAGGTTAGTCTGACCTAATACTCCAGGGCAGAAAGAACTAAGGCGGTGCAGTTTAGTCTGAGCTGATACTCCAGTGCAGTACCAAAGGAGTGCAGTTAGTCTGAGCTGATACTACAGTGCAGTACTGAAGCAGCGCAGTTTAGTCTGAGCTGATACTCCAGTGGAGTACCAACGAAGTGCAGTTTAGTCTGAGCTGATACTCCAGTGCAGTACCAAAGGAGTGCATTTTAGTCTGAGCTGATACTCCAGTGCAGTACCAAAGGAGTACAGTTTATTCTGAGCTGATATTCCAGTACAGAACTAAGGCGGTGCAGTTTAGTCTGATCTGAAACTCCAGTGCAGTACGATAGGAGTGCAGTTTAGTCTGAGGTGAAACTCCAGTACAGAACTAAGGCGGTGCAGTTTAGTCTAAGCTGATACCCCAGTGTAATACCAAAGGAGTGCTGTTTAGTCTGAGCTGATACTCCAGTGCAGTACTGAGGGAGTGCAGTTTAGTCTGATCTGATACTCCAGTGCAGTACTGAAGGAGTGCAGTTTAGTCTGAGCTGATAATCCAGTGCAGTACCAAAGGAGAGCAGTTTAGTCTGAGCTGATACTACAGTGCAGTACAAAAGGAGTGCAGTTTAATCTGAGCTGATATGCCAGTGCAGTACCAAAGAAGTGCTGTTTAGTGTGAGCTGATACTCCAGTGGTTGACCAAAGGAGTGCAGTTCAGTCTGAGCTGATACTCCAGTGCAGCACTGAAGGAGCGCAGTTTAGTCTGAGCTGATACTCCAGTGCAGTACCAAAGGAGTGCAGTTTAGTTTGAGCTGATACTCCAGTGCAGTACAAAAGGAGTGCAGTTTAGTCTGAGCTGATACTCCAGTGCAGTACCAAAGGAGTACAGTTTAGTCTGAGCTGATACTCCTGTACAGAACTAAGGCGATGCAGTATTGTCTGAGCTGATACTCCAGTGCAGTACGAAAGGAATGCAGTATAATCTGAGCTGATACTCCAGTGCAGTACTGAAGGAACGCAGTTTGGTCTGAGCTGATACTTCAGTGCAGTACTGAAGGAGCGCAGTTTAGTCTGAGCTGATAATCCAGTGCAGTACCAAAGGAGTGCAGTTCAGTCTGAGCTGATACTCCAGTGCAGCACTGAAGGGCGCAGTTTAGTCTGAGCTGATACTCCAGTGCATTACAAAAGGAGTGCAGTTTAGTCTGAGCTCATACTCCAGTGCAGTACCAAAGGAGTACAGTTTAGTCTGAGCTCATACTCCCATATAGAACTAAGGTGGTGCAGTATAGTCTGAGCTGATACTCCAGTGCAGTACCAAAGAAGTGCAGTTTAGTCTGAGCTGATACTCTAGTGCAGTACTGGAGGAGCACAGTTTAGACTGAGCTGATACTCCAGTGCCATACCAAAGGAGTACAGTTTAGTCTGAGCTGATTCTTCAGTAAAGAATTAAGGCGGTGAAGTTTAGTCTGAGCTAATACTCCAGTGCAGTAATGAAGGAGCGCAGTTTAGTCTGAGCTGATAATCCAGTGCAGTACCAAAGAAGTGCAGTTTAGTCGGAGCTCATACTCCAGTGCAGTACCATAGGAGAGCAGTTAAGTCTGAGCTGATACTCCAGTGCATTAACAAAGGAGTACAGTTTAGTCTGAGCTGATACTCCAGTAAAGATCTAACGCGGTGCAGTTTAGACTGAGCTGATACTCCAGTGCAGTACGAAAGGAATGCAGTTTAATCTGAGCTGATACTCCTGTGCAGTACTGAAGGAGTGCACTTTATTTTGAGCTGATACTCCAGTGCAGTACTGAAGGAGCACAGTTTAATCTGAGCTGATACTCCAGTGCAGTATCAAAGAAGTGCAGTTTAGTCTGAGCTGATACTCCAGTCCAGTCCCAAAGGAGTGCAGTTTAGTCTGAGCTGATACTCCAGCGCAGTACTGGGGGAGTGCAGTTTAGTCTGAGCTGATACTCCAATGCTGTACTAAGGATGTGCAATTTAGTCTGAGCTGATACTCCAGTGCAGTACCAAAGAAGGGCAGTTTAGACTGAGCTGATACTCCAGTGCAGTACTGAAGGAGTGCAGTTTAGTCTGAGCTGATACTCCAGTACCATACCAAAGGAGTACAGTTTAGTCTGAGCTGATTCTTCAGTACAGAACTAAGGCAGTGCAGTTTAGTCTGAGCTGATACTCCAGTGCAGTAATGAAGGAGCGCAGTTTAGTCTGATCTGATAATCCAGTGCAGTACCAAAGAAGTGCAGGTTAGTCGGAGCTGATACTCCAGTGCAGTACCAAAGGAGAGCAGTTATGTCTGAGCTGATACTCCAGTGCATTAACAAAGGAGTACAGTTTAGTCTGAGCTGATACTCCAGTAAAGATCTAAGGCGGTGCAGTTTAGACTGAGCTGATACTCCAGTGCAGTACGAAAGGAATGCAGTTTAATCTGAGCTGATACTCCAGTGCAGTACTGAAGGAGCGCTTTATTCTGAGCTGATATGCCAGTGCAGTACTGAAGGAGCGCAGTTTAGTCTGAGCTGATACTCCAGTGCAGTATCAAAGAAGTGCAGTTTAGTCTGAGCTGATACTCCAGTGCAGTCCCAAAGTAGTGCAGTTTAGTCTGAGTTGATACTCCAGCGCAGTACTGGGGGAGTGCAGTTTAGTCTGAGCTGATACTCCAATGCTGTACCAAGGATGTGCAATTTAGTCTGAGCTGATAATACAGAGCAGTACCAAAGGAGTGCAGTTTAGTCTGAGCTGATACTCCAGTGCAGTACTGAAGGAGTGCACTTTAGTCTGAGCTGATACTCCAGTGCAGTACTGAAGGAGCGCAGTTTAGTCTGAGCTGATACTCCACTGCAGTACTCAGGGAGTGCAGTTTAGACTGAGCTGATACTCCAATGCTGTACCAAGGATGTGCAATTTAGTCTGAGCTGATAATACAGAGCAGTACCAAAGGAGTGCAGTTTAGTCTGAGCTGATACTCCAGTGCAGTACTGAAGGAGCGCAGTTTAGCCTGAGCTGATACTCCAGTGCAGTACCAAAGGAGTGCAGTTTAGTCTGAGCTGAAACTCCAGTGCAGTACCAAAGGAGTGCAGTTTAGACTTAGCTGATACTCCAGTGCAGAACTAAGGCGGTGCAGTTTAGTCTGAGCTGATACTCCAGTGCAGTACCAAAGGAGTGCAGGTTAGTCTGATCTAATACTCCAGGGCAGAAAGAACTAAGGTGGTGCAGTTTAGTCTGAGTTGATACTCCAGTGCAGTACCAAACGAATGCAGTTAATCTGAGCTGATACTACAGTGCAGTACTGAAGCAGCGCAGTTTAGTCTGAGCTGATACTCCAGTGCAGTACCAAAGGAGTGCATTTTAGTGTGAGCTGATACTCCAGTGGTTGACCAAAGGGGTGCAGTTCAGTCTGAGCTGATACTCCAGTGCAGTACCAAAGGAGTGCAGTTTAGTTTGAGCTGATACTCCAGTGCAGTACAAAAGGAGTGCAGTTTAGTCTGAGCTGATACTCCAGTGCAGTACCAAAGGAGTACAGTTTAGTCTGAGCTGATAGTTGTGTACAGAACTAAGGCGGTGCAGTAATGTCTGAGCTGATACTGCAGTGCAGTACGAAAGGAATGCAGTTTAATCTGAGATGATACTCCAGTGCAGTACTGAAGGAGCGCAGTTTAGTCTGAGCTGATACTTCAGTGCAGTACTGAAGAAGTGCAGTTAAGTCTGAGCTGATAATCCAGTGCAGTACCAAAAAAGTGCAGTTTAGTCTAAGCTGATACTCCAGTGCAGTACCAAAGGAGAGCAGTTTAGTCTGAGCTGACACACCAGTGCAGTACCAAAGAACTGCAGTTTAGTGTGAGCTGAGACTCCAGTGCATTACCAAAGGGTGCAGTTCAGTCTGAGCTGATACTCCAGTGCAGCACTGAAGGAGCGCAGTTTAGTCTGAGCTGAAACTCCAGTGCAGTTTAGTCTGAGCTGATACTCCAGTGCAGTACAAAAGGAGTGCAGCTTAGTGTGAGCTGATACTCCAGTGCAGTACCAAAGGAGTACAATTTAGTCTGAGCTGATTCTTCAGTACAGAACTAAGGCGGTGCAGTTTAGTCGGAGCTGATACTCCAGTGCAGTACGAAAGGAATGCAGTTTAACCTGAGCTGATACGCCAGTGCAGTACTGAAGGAGCGCAGTTTAGTCTGAGCTGATACTCCAGTGCAGTACCAAAGGAGTACAGTTTAGTCTGAGCTGATTCTTCAGTGCAATACCAAAGGAGTGCAGTTTGTCTGAGGTGATACTCCAGTGCAGTAACAAAGGAGTGCAGTTTAGTCTGAGCTGATACTCTAGTGCAGTACTGGAGGAGCACAGTTTAGACTGAGCTGATACTCCAGTGCAGTACTGAAGGAGTGCAGTTTAGTCTGAGCTGATACTCCAGTGCAGTACCAAAGGAGTACAGTTTAGTCTGAGCTGATTCTTCAGTGCAATACCAAAGGAGTGCAGTTTGTCTGAGGTGATACTCCAGTGCAGTAACAAAGGAGTGCAGTTTAGTCTGAGCTGATACTCTAGTGCAGTACTGGAGGAGCACAGTTTAGACTGAGCTGATACTCCAGTGCAGTACTGAAGGAGTGCAGTTTAGTCTGAGCTGATACTCCAGTGCCATACCAAAGGAGTACAGTTTAGTCTGAGCTGATTCTTCAGTACAGAACTAAGGCGGTGCAGTTTAGTCTGAGCTGATACTCCAGTGCAGTAATGAAGGAGCGCAGTTTAGTCTGAACTGATAATCCAGTGCAGTACCAAAGAAGTGCAGTTTAGTCGGAGCTGATACTCCAGTGCAGTACCATAGGAGAGCACTTAAGTCTGAGCTGATACTCCAGTGCATTAACAAAGGAGTACAGTTTAGTCTGAGCTGATACTCCAGTAAAGATCTAAGGCGGTGCAGTTTAGACTGAGCTGATACTCCAGTGCAGTACGAAAGGAATGCAGTTTAATCTGAGCTGATACTCCAGTGCAGTACTGAAGGAGCGCACTTTAGTCTGAGCTGATACTCCAGTGCACTATCAAAGAAGTGCAGTTTAGTCTGAGCTGATACTCCAGTGCAGTAATGAAGGAGCGCAGTTTAGTCTGAGCTGATAATCCAGTGCAGTACCAAAGAAGTGCAGTTTAGTCGGAGCTCATACTCCAGTGCAGTACCATAGGAGAGCACTTAAGTCTGAGCTGATACTCCAGCGCATTAACAAAGGAGTACAGTTTAGTCTGAGCTGATACTCCAGTAAAGATCTAAGGCGGTGCAGTTTAGACTGAGCTGATACTCCAGTGCAGTACGAAAGGAATGCAGTTTAATCTGAGCTGATACTCCAGTGCAGTACTGAAGGAGCGCACTTTAGTCTGAGCTGATACTCCAGTGCAGTATCAAAGAAGTGCAGTTTAGTCTGAGCTGATACTCCAGTGCAGTCCCAAAGGAGAGCAGTTTAGTCTGAGCTGATACTCCAGCGCAGTACTGGGGGAGTGCAGTTTAGTCTGAGCTGATACTCCATTGCTGTACCAAGGATGTGCAATTTAGTCTGAGCTGATACTCCAGTGAAGTACTGAAGGAGCGCAGTTTAGTCTGAGCTGATACTCCACTGCAGTACTCGAGGAGTGCAGTTTAGTCTGAGCTGATACTCCAATGCTGTACCAAGGATGTGCAATTTAGTCTGAGCTGATAATACAGAGCAGTACCAAAGGAATGCAGTTTAGTCTAAGCTGATACTCCAGTGCAGTACTGAAGGAGCGCACTTTAGTCTGAGCTGATACTACAGTGCAGTACTGAAGGAGTGCAGTTAAGTCTGAGCTGATACTCCAGTGCAGTACCAAAAGAGTGCAGTTTGGGCTGAGTTGATAAACCAATGAAGTACCGCGGAAGTGCAGTTTAGTCTGTGCAGATTCTCCAACATTGTACTGAAGGCGTCCAGTTTACTCTGAGCTGATACTCCAGTGAAGTACTGAAGGAGTGCAGTTTAGTCTGAGCTGATAATCTAGTGCAGTACCAAAGGAGTGCAGTTTAGTCTGAGCTGATATTCCAGTGCAGAAACCAAGGAGTGCAGTTTAGTCTGAGCTGATACTCCAGTGCAGTACTGAAGGAGCGCAGTTCAGCCTGAGCAGATACTCCAGTGCAGTACTGAAGGAGCGCACTTTAGTCTGAGCTGATACTCCAGTGCAGTATCAAAGAAGTGCAGTTTAGTCTGAGCTGATACTCCAGTGCAGTCCCAAAGGAGAGCAGTTTAGTCTGAGCTGATACTCCAGCGCAGTACTGGGGGAGTGCAGTTTAGTCTGAGCTGATACTCCAATGCTGTACCAAGGATGTGCAATTTAGTCTGAGCTGATACTCCAGTGCAGTACTGAAGGAGCGCAGTTTAGTCTGAGCTGATACTCCACTGCAGTACTCGGGGAGTGCAGTTTAGTCTGAGCTGATACTCCAATGCTGTACCAAGGATGTGCAATTTAGTCTGAGCTGATAATACAGAGCAGTACCAAAGGAGTGCAGTTTAGTCTGAGCTGATACTCCAGTGCAGTACTGAAGGAGCGCACTTTAGTCTGAGCTGATACTACAGTGCAGTACTGAAGGAGTGCAGTTTAGTCTGAGCTGATACTCCACTGCAGTACTGGGGGAGTGCAGTTTAGTCTGAGATGATACTCCAATGCTGTACTAAGGATGTACAATTAAGTCTGAGCTGATAATACAGAGCAGTTCCAAAGGAGTGCAGTTAAGTCTGAGCTGATACTCCAGTGCAGTACCAAAAGAGTGCAGTTTGGGCTGAGTTGATAAACCAATGAAGTACCGCGGAAGTGCAGTTTAGTCTGTGCAGATTCTCCAACATTGTACTGAAGGCGTCCAGTTTACTCTGAGCTGATACTCCAGTGAAGTACTGAAGGAGTGCAGTTCAGTCTGAGCTGATAATCCAGTGCAATACCAAAGGAGTGCAGTTTAGTCTGAGCTGATATTCCAGTGCAGAAACCAAGGAGTGCAGTTTAGTCTGAGCTGATACTCCAGTGCAGTACTGAAGGAGCGCAGTTTAGCCTGAGCAGATACTCCAGTGCAGTACTTACGAAGGGCAGTATAGTCTGAGCTGATTCTCCAGTGCAATACCAAAGGAGTGCAGTTTGTCTGAGCTGATACTCCAGTGCAGTACCAAAGGAGTACAGTTTAGTCTGAGCTGATTCTAAGGTACAGAACTAAGGCGGTGAAGTTTAGTCTGAGCTGATACTACAGTGCAGTAATGAAGGAGTGCAGTTTAGTCTGAGCTGATAATCCAGTGCAGTACCAAAAAAGTGCAGTTTAGTCGGAGCTGATACTCCAGTGCAGTACCATAGGAGAGCAGTTAAGTCTGAGCTGATACACCAGTGCAGTACCAAAGAACTGCAGTTTAGTGTGAGCTGAGACTCCAGTGCATTACCAAAGGGTGCAGTTCAGTCTGAGCTGATACTCCAGTGCAGCACTGAAGGAGCGCAGTTTAGTCTGAGCTGAAACTCCAGTGCAGTACCAAAGGAGTGCAGTTTAGTCTGAGCTGTTACTCCAGTGCAGTACAAAAGGAGTGCAGTTTAGTCTGAGCTGATACTCCAGTGCAGTACCAAAGGAGTACAGTTTAGTCTGAGCTGATACTCCAGTGCCATACCAAAGGAGTACAGTTTAGTCTGAGCTGATTCTTCAGTACAGAACTAAGGCAGTGCAGTTTAGTCTGAGCTGATACTTCAGTGCAGTCCCAAAGGAGAGCAGTTTAGTCTGAGCTGATACTCCAGCGCAGTCCTGGGGGAGTGCAGTTTAGTCTGAGATGATACTCCAATGCTTTACTAAGGATGTGCAATTCAGGCTGAGCTGATAATACTGAGCAGTTCCAAAGGAGTGCAGTTAAGTCTGAGCTGATACTCCAGTGCAGTACTGAAGGAGCGCAGTTTAGTCTGAGCTGATAATCCAGTGCAGTACTGAAGGAGCGCAGTTTAGTCTGAGCTGATACTCCACTGCAGTACTGAAGGAGCACAGTTTAGTCTGAGCTGATACTCCAATGCTGTACCAAGGATGTGCAAATTAGTCTGAGCTGATAATACAGAGCAGTACCAAAGGAGTACAGTTTAGTCTGAGCTGATACTCCAGTGCAGTACTGAAGGAGCGCACTTTAGTCTGAGCTGATACTCCAGTGCAGTGCTGAAGGAGTGCAGTTTAGTCTGAGCTGATACTCCACTGCAGTACTGGGGGAGTGCAGTTTAGTCTGAGATGATACTCCAATGCTTTACTAAAGACGTGCAATTCAGGCTGAACTGTTAATGCAGAGCCTTTCCAAAGGAGTGCAGTTAAGTCTGAGCTGATACTCCAGTGCAGTACCAAAAGAGTGCAGTTTGGGCTGAGTTGATACACCAATGAAGTACCGCGGCAGTGCAGTTTAGTCTGTGCAGATTCTCCAACCTGTACTGAAGGCATCCAGTTTAGTCTGAGCTGATACTCCAGTGCAGTACCAAACGAGTGCAGTTTAGTCTGAGCTGATATTCCAGTGCAGAAACCAAGGAGTGCAGTTTAGTCTGAGCTGGTACTCCAGTGCAGTACTGAAGGAGCGCAGTTTAGCCTGAGCAGATACTCCAGTGCAGTACTGAAGGAGCGCAGTTTAGTCTGAGCTGATACTCCAGTGCGGTACTTACGAAGGGCAGTATAGTCTGAGCTGATTCTCCAGTGCAATACCAAAGGAGTGCAGTTTGTCTGAGCTGATACTGCAGTGCAGTACCAAAGGAGTGCAGTTTAGTCTGAGCTGATACTCCAGTGCATTACGAAAGGAATGCAGTTTAATCTGAGCTGATACTCCAGTGCAGTACTGAAGGAGCACAACTTAGTCTGAGCTGATACCCCAGTGCAGTACTGAAGGAGCGCAGTTTAGTCTAAGCTGATGCTCCAGTGCAGTACCAAGGAAGTGCAGTTTAGTCTGAGCTGATACTCCAGTGCAGTACTGAAGGAGCACAGTTCAGTCTGAGCTGATACTCCAGTGCAGTACTGATGGAGTGCAGTTTAGTCTGAGCTGATACTCCAGTGCAGTACCAAAGAAGAGCAGTTTAGTGTGAGCTGATACTCTAATGCAGTACGAAGGATGTACAATTTAGCCTGAGCTGACACTACAGAGCAGTACCAAAGGAGTGCAGTTTAGTCTGAGCTGATACTCCAGCGCAGAACTAAGGCGGTGCAGTTTAGTCTGAGCTGATACTCCAGTGCAGTACCAAAGGAGTGCAGTTTAGTCTGAGTTGATGCACCAATGATGTACCGCGGCAGTGCAGTTTAGTCTGTGCAGATTGTCCAACGCTGTACTGAAGGCATCCAGTTTAGTCTGAGCTGATACTCTGGTGCAGTACTGAAGGAGCGCAGTTTAGTCTGAGCTGATAACCCAGTGCAGTACCAAAGGAGTGCAGTTTAGTCTGAGCTGATACTCCAGTGCAGTACGAAAGAAGTGCAGTATAGTCTGAGCTGATACTCCAGTGCAGAAAGAACTAACGCGGTGCAGTTTAGCCTGAGCTGATACTCCAGTGCAGTACCAAAGGAATGCAGTTTAGTCTGAGCTGATACTCCAGTGCAGAAAGAACTAACGCGGTGCAGTTTAGCCTGAGCTGATACTCCAGTGCAGTACCAAAGGAATGCAGTTTAGTCTGAGCTGATACTCCAGTGCAGTACCAAAGGAGTGCAGTTTAGTCTGAGCTGATACTCCAGTGCAGTACCAAAGGAGTGCAGTTAGTCTGAGCTGATACTCCAGTGCATTACCAAAGGACTCCAGTTTAGTCTGAGCTGATACTACAATGCTGTACTGGGGGTGCGAAGGTTAGTCTGAATTGATAATCCAGTGCAGTACTGAATGAGCGCAGTTTAGTCGGAGCTCATGCTCCAGTGCAGTACCAATGGAGTGCAGTTAGTCTGAGCTGATACTCCAGTGCAGTACTGAAGGAGTGCAGTTTAGTCTGTGCAGATTGTCCAACGCTGTACTGAAGGTGTTTAGTTTAGTCTGAGCTGATACTCCAGTGCATTTCTGAAGGAGTGCAGTTTAGGCCGAGCTGATACCCCAGTGCAGTACCAAAGGAGTACAGTTTAGACTGAGCTGATACTCCAGTACAGAACCACGGCCGTGCAGTTTAGTCTGAGCTGATACTTCAGTGCAGTACCAAAGAAGTGCAATTTAGTCTCAACTTATACACCAGTGCAGTACCAAAGGAGTGCAGTTTAGTCTGAGCTGATACTCCAGTGCAGTACCAAAGGAGTACAATTTATTCTGAGCTGATACTCCAGTACAGAACTAAGGCGGTGCAGTTTAGTCTGAGCTGATACTCCAGTGAACTACTGAAGGAGCGCAGTTTAGTCTGAGCTGATACTCCAGTGCAGAACGAAGGTGGTGCAGTTTAGTCTGAGCTGACACTCCAGGGCAGTACCAAAGTAGTGCAGTTTAGCCTGAACTGATACTCCAGTACAGTACTGAAGGAGCGCAGTTTAGTCTGAGCTGATACTCCAATGCAGTACTGAGGGAGGGCAGTTTAGACTGAGCTGATACTCCAATGCAGTAATGAAGGAGTGCGCTTTAGTCTGAGCTGATACTACAAGGCTGTACTGAACGAGCGGACTTTAGTCTGAGCTGATACGCCAGTGCAGTACGGCGGGAGTGCAGCTTAGTCTGATCTGATATTCCAGCGCTGTACTGGGGGAGTGCAGTTTAGTCTGAGCTGATACTCCAGTGCAGTACCAAAGGAGTGCAGTTTAGTCTGAGTTGATTCACCAATGATGCACCGCGGCAGTGCAGTTTAGTCTGTGCAGATTGTCCAAAGCTGTACTGAAGGCGTTTAGTTTAGTCTGAGCTGATACTCCAGTGCAGTACTGAAGGAGTGCAGTTTAGGCCGAGCTGATACCCCAGTGCAGTACCAAAGGAGTGCAGTTTAGTTTGAGCTGATACTCCAGTGCTGTACCAAAGAAGTGCAGTTTAGTCTGAACTGATACTCCAGTGCAGAAAAAACTAACGCGGTGCAGTTTTGTCTGAGCTGATACTCCAGTGCAGTACCAAAGGAGGGCACTTTAGTCTGAGCTGATACTCCAGTGCAGTACCAAAGGAGTGCAGTTAGTCTGAGCTGATACTCCAGTGCATTACCAAAGGACTGCAGTTTAGTCTGAGCTGATACTACAATGCTGTACTGGGGGTGCGAAGGTTAGTCTGAACTGATAATCCAGTGCAGTACTGAATGAGCGCAGTTTAGTCTGAGCTCATACTCCAGTGCAGTACCAAAGGAGTGCAGTTAGTCTGAGCTGATACTCCACTACAGTACTGAAGGAGCGCAGTTTAGTGTGAGCTGATACTCCAGTGCAGTACTGAGTGAGGAGAGTTTAGTCTGAGCTGATACTCCAATGCTGTACTGAAGGAGTGCAGTTTAGTCTGAGCTGATCCTCCAGCGCAGTACTGGGGGAGTGCAGTTTAGTCTGAGCTGATACCCCAGTGCAGTACAAAAGGAGTGCAGTTTAGTGTGAGCTGATACTACAATGCTGTACTGGGGAGCGCAGTTTAGTCTGAACTGATACTCCAGCGCAGTACTGAGGGAGTGCTGTTTAGTCTTATGCTGATACATCAGTGCAGTAACAAAGGAGTGCAGTTCAGTCTGAGCTGATTCTCCAGTGCAGTACTGAAGGAGTGCAGTTCAGTCAGAGTTGATACTCCACTGCAGTGCCAAAGGAGTGCAGTTAGTCTGAGCTGATACTGCAGTGCAGAAAGAACTAAGGCGGTGCAGTTTAGTATGAGCTGATGCTCCAGTGCAGTACCAAAGGAGTGCATTTTAGCCTGAGCTAATACTCCAGAGCAATAACAAAGAAGTGCAGTTTAGTCTGAACAGATACTCCAGTGCAGAACGAATTAAGGTGGTGCAGTTTAGTCGGAGCTGACACTCCGGGGCAGTACCAAAAGAGTGCAGTTTAATCTGAGCTGATACACCAGTGCACTACTGATGGAGCGCAGTTCAGTCTGAGCTGATACTCCAGTGCAGAACGAAGGCGGTGCAGTTTAGTCTGAGCTGACACTCCAGGGCAGTACCACAGGAGTGCTGTTTAGCCTGAGCTGATACTCCACTACAGTACTGAAGGAGCGCAGTTTAGTGTGAGCTGATACTCCAGTGCAGTACTGAGTGAGGAGAGTTTAGTCTGAGCTGATACTCCAATGCTGTACTGAAGGAGTGCAGTTTAGTCTGAGCTGATCCTCCAGCGCAGTACTGGGGGAGTGCAGTTTAGTCTGAGCTGATACCCCAGTGCAGTACCAAAGGAATGCAGTTTAGTCTGAGCTGATACTCCAGTGCTGTACCAAAGAAGTACAGTTTTGTCTGAACTGATACTCCAGTGCAGAAAGAACTAAGGCGGTGCAGTTTAGTATGAGCTGATGCTCCAGTGCAGTACCAAAGGAGTGCATTTTAGTCTGAGCTAATACTCCAGAGCAGTAACAAAGAAGTGCAGTTTAGTCTGAACAGATACTCCAGTGCAGAACGAATTAAGGTGGTGCAGTTTAGTCTGAGCTGATACTACAGTGCAGTACCAACGGAGTGCAGTTTAGTCTGAGCTAATACTCCCCTGCAGAAAGAACTAAGGAGGGACAGTTTAGTCTGAGCTGATACTCCAGTGCAGTACCAAAGGAGTGCAGTTTTGTCTGAGCTGATACTACAATGCTGTACTGGGGAGCGCAGTTTAGTCTGAACTGATACTCCAGCGCAGAACTGAGGGAGTGCAGTGTAGTCTTATGCAGATACATCAGTGCAGTACCAAAGGAGTGCAGTTCAGTCTGAGCTAATAATCCAGAGCCGTAACAAAGAAGTGCAGTTTAGACAGAACAGATACTCCAGTGCAGAACGAATTAAGGCGGTGCAGTTTAGTCTGAGCTGATACTCCAGTGCAGTACCAAAGGATTGCAGATTTTCTGAGCTGATACTCAAGTGCATTACCAAAGGAGTGCAGTTTCGTCTCAGCTGATACTACAATGCTGTACTGGGGGAGTGTAGTTTATTCTGAACTGATACTTCAGTGCAGTACTGAATGAACGCAGTTTAGTGTTAGCTCATACTCCAGTGCAGTTGCAAAGGAGTGCAGTTAGTCTGAGCTGATACCCCAGTGCAGTACCAAAGGAGTACAGTTTATTCTGAGCTGATACTCCAGTACAGAAATAAGGCAGTGCAGTTTAGTCTGAGCTGATACTCCATTGCAGTACTGAGTGAGGGCAGTTTAGACTAAGCTGATACTCCAATGCAGTAATGAAGTAGTGCGGTTTAGTCTGTGCTGATACTCCAATGCTGTACTGAAGGAGTGCAGTTTAGTCTGAGCTGATATTCCAGTGCAGTACAGCGGGAGTGCAGTTTAGTCTGAGTTGATACTCCAGCGCAGTACTGGGGGAGTGCAGTTTAGTCTGAGCTGATACTCCAATGCAGTACGAAGGAGTGCAGTTAGTCTGAGCTGATACTGCAGTGCAGTACTGAGTGAGGGCAGTTTAGACAGAGCTGATACTCCAATGCAGTACTGAGTGAGGGCAGTTTAGACAGAGCTGATACTCCAATGCAGTACGAAGGAGTGCAGTTAGTCTGAACTGATACTCCAGTGCAGAAAGAACTAAGGCGGTGCAGTTTAGTATGAGCTGATGCTCCAGTGCAGTACCAAAGGAGTGCATTTTAGTCTGAGCTAATACTCCAGAGCAGTAACAAAGAAGTGCAGTTTAGTCTGAACTGATACTCCAGTGCAGAAAGAACTAAGGCGGTGCAGTTTAGTCTGAGCTAATACTCCAGAGCAGTAACAAAGAAGTGCAGTTTAGTCTGAACTGATACACCAGTGCACTACTGATGGAGCACAGTTTAGTCTGAGTTGATACTCCAGTGCAGAAAGAAGGCGGTGCAGTTTAGTCTGAGCTGACACTCCAGGGCAGTACTGAGTGAGGGCAGTTTAGACTAAGCTGATACTCCAATGCAGTAATGAAGGAGTGCAGTTAGTCTGAGCTGATATTCCAGTGCAGTACCAAAGGAGTGCAGTTTAGTCTGAGCTAATACTACAATGCTGTACTGGGGAGCGCAGTTTAGTCTGAACTGATACTCCAGCGCAGTACTGAGGGAGTGCAGTTTAGTCTTATGCTGATACATCAGTACAGTACCAAAGGAGTGCAGTTAAGTCTGAGCTGATACTCCAGTGCAGTACTTAAGGAGCGCAGTTTAGTCAGAGCTGATACTCCACTGCAGTACCAAAGGAGTGCAGTTAGTCTGAGCTGATACTGCAGTGCATTACCAAAGAAGTGCAGTTTAGTCTGAACTGATACTCCAGTGCAGAAAGAACTAAGGCGGTGCAGTTTAGTATGAGCTGATGCTCCAGTGCAGTACCAAAGGAGTGCATTTTAGTCTGAGCTAATAATCCAGAGCAGTAACAACGAAGTGCAGTTTAGACTGAACAGATACTCCAGTGCAGAACGAATTAAGGTGGTGCAGTTTAGTCTGAGCTGATACTCCAGTGCAGTACCAAAGGATTGCAGAGTTTCTGAGCTGATACTCAAGTGCATTACCAAAGGTGTGCAGTTTCGTCTGAGCTGATACTACAATGCTGTACTGGGGGAGTGTAGTTTATTCTGAACTGATACTTCAGTGCAGTACTGAATGAACGCAGTTTAGTCTGAGCTGATACTCCAGTGCAGTACCAAAGGTGTGCAATTTAGTATGAGCTGATACTCCAGTGCAGTACCAAAGGAATACAGTTTATTGTGAGTTGATACTCCGGTACAGAAATAAGGCAGTGTAGTTTAGTCTGAGCTGACAGTCCAGGGCAGTACCAAAGGAGTGCAGTTTAGCCTGAACTGATACTCCACTACAGTACTGATGGAGCGCAGTTTAGTCTGAGCTAATACTCCAGTGCAGTACTGAGTGAGGGCAGTTTAGACTGAGCTGATACTCCAATGCAGTAATGAAGTAGTGCGGTTTAGTCTGTGCTGATTCTACAATGCTGTACTGAAGGAGTGCAGTTTAGTTTGAGCTGATATTCCAGTGCAGTACAGCGGCAGTGCAGTTTAGTCTGAGTTGATACTCCAGCGCAGTACTGGGGGAGTGCAGTTTAGTCTGAGCTGATACTCCAATGCTGTACGAAGGATGTGCAATTTAGCCTGAGCTGATACTACAGAGCAGTACCAAAGGAGTGCAGTTTAGTCTGAGCTGATATTCCAGCGCAGAACTAAGGCGGTGCAGTTTAGTCTGAGCTGATACTCCAGTGCAGTACCAAAGGAGTGCAGTTTAGTCCGCGTTGATGCACCAATGATGTTCCACGGTAGAGCTGTTAAGTCTGTGCAGATTCTCCATACGCTGTACTGAAGGCGTCCAGTTTAGTCTGAGCTGATACTCCGGTGCAGTACTGAAGGAGGGCAGTTTACCCTGAGCTGATACTCCATTGCACTACCAAAGGAGTGCAGTTTGGTCTGTGCTGATACTCCTGTACAGTACCAAAGAAGTGCAGTTTAGTCTGAACTGATACTCCAGTGCAGAAAGAACTAAAACGGTGCAGTTTAGTCTGAGCTGATTCTCCAGTGCAGTACCAAAGGAGTGCAGTTTTGTCTGAGCTAATACTACAATGCTGTACTGGGGAGCGCAGTTTAGTCTGAACTGATACTCCAGCGCAGTACTGAGGGAGTGCAGTTTAGTCTTATGCTGATACGTCAGTGCAGTACCAAAGGAGTGCAGTTAAGTCTGAGTTGATACTCCAATGCTGTACTTAATGAGTGCAGTCCAGTCTGAGTCGCTACTCCAGTGCAGGACTGAAGGAGCGCAGTTCAGTTTGAGCTGATACTCCACTGCAGTACCACAGGAGTGCAGTTAGTCTGAGCTGATACTACAATGCTGTACTGGGGGAGCGAAGTTTAGTCTGAACTGATACGCCAGTGCAGTACTGAGGGAGTGCAGCTTAGTCTTATGCTGATACTTCAGTGCAGTACCAAAGGAGTGCAGTTAAGTCTGACTTGATACTCCAGTGCAGAACGAATTAAAGCGGTGTAGTTTAGTCTGAGCTGATACTCCAGTGAAGTACCAAAGGATTGCAGAGTTTCTGAGCTGATACTCAAGTGCATTACCAAAGGAGTGCAGTTTCGTCTGAGCTAATACTCCAGAGCAGTAACAAAGAAGTGCAGTTTAGACTGAACAGATACTCCAGTGCAGAACGAATTAAGGCGGTGCGGTTTAGTCTGAGCTGATACTCCAGTGCAGTACCAAAGGATTTCAGAGTTTCTGAGCTGATACTCCATTGCATTACCAAAGGAGTGCAGTTTAGTCTGAGTTGATACTCCAGTGCAGTACCAAAGGTGTGCAATTTAGTCTGAGCTGATACTCCAGTGCAGTACTGAAGGAGTGCAGTTTAATCTGAGCTGATACACCAGTGCACTACTGATGGAGCGCAGTTTAGTCTGAGCTGATACTCCAGGGCAGAACGAAGGCGGTGCAGTTTAGTCTGAGCTGATACTCAGTGCAGTACCAAAGGAGTGCAGTTTAGCCTGAACTGATACTCCACTACAGTACTGAAGGAGCGCAGTTTAGTCTGAGCTGATACTCCAGTGCAGTACTGAGTGAGGGCAGTTTAGACTGAGCTGATACTCCAATGCAGTAATGAAGTAGTGCGGTTTAGTCTGTGCTGATTCTACAATGCTGTACTGAAGGAGTGCAGTTTAGTTTGAGCTGATACTCTAGTGCAGTACCAAAGGGTGCAGTCTAGTCTGAGCTGATACTCCACTACAGTACTGAAGGAGCACAGTTTAGTCTGAGCTGATACTCCAGTGCAATACTGAGTGAGGGCAGTTTAGTCTGAGCTGATACTCCACTACAGTACTGAAGGAGCACAGTTTAGTCTGAGCTGATACTCCAGTGCAATACTGAGTGAGGGCAGTTTAGTCTGAGCTGATACTCCAATGCTGTAATGAAGTAGTGCGGTTTAGTCTGTGCTGATACTCCAATGCTGTACTGAAGGAGTGCAGTTTAGTCTGAGCTGATATTCCAGTGCAGTACAGCAGGAGTGCAGTTTAGTCTGAGTTGATACTCCAGCGCAGTACTGGGGGAGTGCAGTTTAGTCTGAGCTGATACTCCAATGCTGTACGAAGGATGTGCAATTTAGCCTGAGCTGATACTACAGAGCAGTACCAAAGGAGTGCAGTTTAGCCTGAACTGATACTCCACTACAGTACTGAAGGAGTGCAGTTTAGTCTGAGCTAATACTCCAGTGCAGTACTGAGTGAGGGCAGTTTAGACTGAGCTGATACTCCAATGCAGTAATGAAGTAGTGCGGTTTAGTCTGTGCTGATTCTACAATGCTGTACTGAAGGAGTGCAGTTTAGTCTGAGCTGATATTCCAGTGCAGTACAGCGGCAGTGCAGTTTAGTCTGAGTTGATACTCCAGCGCAGTACTGGGGGAGTGCAGTTTAGTCTGAGCTGATACTCCAGCGCAGTACTGGGGGAGTGCAGTTTAGTCTGAGCTGATACTCCAATGCTGTACCCAGGATGTGCAATTTAGCCTGAGCTGATACTACAGAGCAGTACCAAAGGAGTGCAGTTTAGTCCGCGTTGATGCACCAATGATGTTCCGCGGCAGAGCTGTTAAGTCTGTGCAGATTCTCCATACGCTGTACTGAAGGCATCCAGTTTAGTCTGAGCTGATACTCCGGTGCAGTACTGAAGGAGGGCAGTTTACTCTGAGCTGATACTCCATTGCACTACCAAAGGAGTGCAGTTTGGTCTGTGCTGATACTCCTGTACAGTACCAAAGAAGTGCAGTTTAGTCTGAACTGATACTCCAGTGCAGAAAGAACTAAAACGGTGCAGTTTAGTCTGAGCTGATTCTCCAGTGCAGTACCAAAGGAGTGCAGTTTTGTCTGAGCTAATACTACAATGCTGTACTGGGGAGCGCAGTTTAGTCTGAACTGATACTCCAGCGCAGTACTGAGGGAGTGCAGTTTAGTCTTATGCTGATACGTCAGTGCAGTACCAAAGGAGTGCAGTTAAGTCTGAGTTGATACTCCAATGCTGTACTTAATGAGTGCAGTCCAGTCTGAGTCGCTACTCCAGTGCAGGACTGAAGGAGCGCAGTTCAGTTTGAGCTGATACTCCACTGCAGTACCACAGGAGTGCAGTTAGTCTGAGCTGATACTACAATGCTGTACTGGGGGAGCGAAGTTTAGTCTGAACTGATACGCCAGTGCAGTACTGAGGGAGTGCAGCTTAGTCTTATGCTGATACTTCAGTGCAGTACCAAAGGAGTGCAGTTAAGTCTGACTTGATACTCCAGTGCAGAACGAATTAAAGCGGTGTAGTTTAGTCTGAGCTGATACTCCAGTGAAGTACCAAAGGATTGCAGAGTTTCTGAGCTGATACTCAAGTGCATTACCAAAGGAGTGCAGTTTAATCTGAGCTGATACTCCAGTGCACTACTGATGAAGCGCAGTTCAGTCTGAGCTGATACTCCAGTGCAGAATGAAGGCAGTGCAGTTTAGTCTGAGCTGATACTCCAGTGCAGAATGAAGGCAGTGCAGTTTAGTCTGAGCTGACACTCCAGGGCAGTACCAAAGGAGTGCAGTTTAGCCTGAACTGATACTCCAGTACAGTACTGAAGGAGAGCAGTTTAGTCTAAGCTGATACTCCAGTGCAGTACTGAGTGAGGGCAGTTTAGTCTGAGCTGATACTCCAATGCAGTAATGAAGTAGTGCGGTTTAGTCTGTGCTGATTCTACAATGCTGTACTGAAGGAGTGCAATTTAGACTGAGCTGATACTACAGAGCAGTACCAAAGGAGTGCAGTTTAGTCTGAGCTGATACTCCAGTGCAGAAAGAACTAAGGTGGTGCAGTTTAGTCTGAGCTGATACTCCAGTGCAGTACCAAAGAAGTCCAGTTTAGTCTGAGCTGATACTCCAGTGCATTACCAAAGGAGTGCACTTTAGTCTGAGCTGATACTACAATGCTGCACTGGGGGTACGAATGTTAGTGTGAACTGATAATCCAGTTCTGTACTGAATGAGTGCAGTTTAGTCAGAGCTGATACTCCACTGCAGTACCAAAGGAGTGCAGTTAGTCTGAGCTGATACTGCAGTGCATTACCAAAGAAGTGCAGTTTAGTCTGAGCTGATACTCCAGTGCAGAAAGAACTAAGGCGGTGCAGTTTAGTATGAGCTGATGCTCCAGTGCAGTACCAAAGGAGTGCATTTTAGTCTGAGCTAATACTCCAGAGCAGTAACAAAGAAGTGCAGATTAGTCTGAACAGATACTCCAGTACAGAACTAAGGCGGTGCAGTTTAGTCTGAGCTGACACTCAAGGGCAGTACCAAAAGAGTGCAGTTTAATCTGAGCAGATACTCCAGTGCACTACTGATGGAGCGCTGTTTAGTCTGAGCTGATACTCAAGTGCATTACCAAAGGAGTGCAGTTTCGTCTGAGCTGATACTACAATGCTGTACTGGGGGAGCGTAGTTTAGTCTGAACTGATACTCCAGTGCAGTACTGAATGAACGCAGTTTAGTCTGAACTCAATCTCCATTGCAGTACCAAAGGATTGCAGTTAGTCTGAGCTGATACTCCAGTGCAGGACCAAAGGAGTGCAGTTTAGTCTGAGCAAATACTCCAGTGCAGTACCAAAGGTGTGCAATTTAGTCTGAGCTGATACTCAAAGCAGTACCAAAGGAGTGCAGTTTAGCCTGAACTGATACTCCAGTACAGTACTGAAGGAGCGCAGTTTAGTCTGAGCTGATACTCAGTGCAGTACTGAGTGAGGGCAGTTTAGTCTGAGCTGATACTCCAATGCAGTAATGAAGTAGTGCGGTTTAGTCTGTGCTGATTCTACAATGCTGTACTGAAGGAGTGCAGTTTAGCCTGAGCTGATCCTCCAGCGCAGTACTGGGGGAGTGCAGTTTAGTCTGAGCTGATACTCCAATGCTGTACTGAAGGAGCACAGTTTAATCCGAGCTGATATTCCAGTGCAGTACAGCGGGAGTGCAGTTTAGTCTGAGCTGATACTCCAGCGCAGTACTGGGGGAGTGCAGTTTACTCTAAGCTGATACTCCAATGCTGTACGAAGGATGTGCAATTTAGACTGAGCTGATACTACAGAGCAGTACCAAAGGAGTGCAGTTTACTCTGAGCTGATACTCCAGCGCAGAACTAAGGCGGTGCAGTTTAGTCTGAGCTGATACTCCAGTGCATTACCAAAGGACTGCAGTTTAGTCTGAGTTGATGCACCATTCAAGTGCTGCGGCAGTCCAGTTTAGTCTGTGCAGGTTCTCCAAACACTGTACTGAAGGTGTCCAGTTTAGTCTGAGCTGATACTCCAGTGCAGTGCTGAAGGAGGGCAGTTTAGTCTGAGCTGATACTCCAGTACAGTGCTGAAGGAGGGCAGTTTACTCTAAGCTGATACTCCAATGCTGTACGAAGGATGTGCAATTTAGCCTGAGCTGATACTACAGAGCTGTACCAAAGGAGTGCAGTTTAGTCTGAGCTGATACTCCAGTGCAGTACTGAGTGAGGGCAGTTTAGTCTGAGCTGATACTCCAATGCAGTAATGAAGTAGTGCAGTTTAGTCTGTGCTGATTCTACAATGCTGTACCGAAGGAGTGCAATTTAGTCTGAGCTGATCCTCCAGTGCAGTACTGGGGGAGTGCAGTTTAGTCTGAGCTGATACTCCAATGCTGTACTGAAGGAGCACAGTTTAGTCCAAGCTGATATTCCAGTGCATTACAGCGGGAGTGCAGTTTAGTCTGAGCTGATACTCCAGCGCAGTACTGGCGGAGTGCAGTTTACTCTGAGCTGATACTCCAATGCTGTACGAAGGATGTGCAATTTAGCCTGAGCTGATACTACAGAGCAGTACCAAAGGAGTGCAATTTAGTCTGAGCTGATACTCCAGTGCATTACTAAAGGAGTGCAGTTTAGTCTGAGTTGATGCACCAATCAAGTGCTGCGGCAGTCCAGTTTAGTCTGTGCAGGTTCTCCAAACACTGTACTGAAGGCGTCCAGTTTAGTCTGAGCTGATACTCTAGTGCAGTGCTGAAGGAGGGCAGTTTAGTCTGAGCTGATACTCCAGTGCAGTACCAAAGGAGTGCAATTTGGACTGAGCTGATACTCCTGTGCAGTACCAAACAAGTGCAGTATTGTCTGAACTGATACTCCAGTGCAGTACCAAAGGAGTGCAGTTTAGTCTGAGTTGATACTCCAGTGCAGAACCAAAGGAGTGCAGTTTAGTCTTAGCTGATACTCCAGTGCATTACCAAAGGAGTGCAGTTTAGTCTGAGCTGATACTCCAGTACAGTACCTAAGGAGTGCAGTTTAGTCTGAGCTGATACTACAATGCTGTACTGGGGAGCGCAGTTTAGTCTGAACTGATACTCCAGCGCAGTACTGAGGGAGTGCAGTTTAGTCTCATGCTGATACATCAGTGCAGTGCCAAAGGAGTGCAGTTAAGTCTGAGTTGATACTCCAATGCTATAATGAATGAGTGCATTTAGTCTGTGCTGATTCTACAATGCTTTACTGAAGGAGTGCAGTTCAGTCTGAGCTGATACTCCAGTGCAGTACCAAAGGAGTGCAGTTTAGTCTAAACTGATACTCCAGTGCAGAACCAAAGGAGTGCAGTTTAGTCTGAGCTGATACTCCAGTGCAGAACCAAAGGAGTGCAGTTTAGTCTGAGCTGATTCTACAATGCTGTACTGAAGGAGTGCAGTTCAGTCTGAGCTGATACTCCAGTGCAGTACCAAAGGAGTGCAGTTTAGTCTGAGCTGATACTACAATGCTGTAATGAATGAGTGCAGTTTAGTCTGAGCTGATACTACAATGCTGTAATGAATGAGTGCAGTTTAGTCTGAGTTGATTCTACAATGCAGTACTGATGGAGTGCAGTTTAGTCTGAGCTGGCACTCCAGGGCAGTACCAAAAGAGTGCAGTTTAATCTGAGCTGATACTCCAGTGCACTACTGATGGAGCGCAGTTTAGTCTGAGCTGATACTCCAGTGCACTACTGATGGAGCGCTGTTTTGTCTGAGCTGATACTCCAGGGCAGTACCAAAGGAGTGCAGTTTAGCCTGAACTGATACTCCAGTACAGTACTGAGTGAGGGCAGTTTAGTCTGAGCTGATACTCCAATGCAGTTATGAAGTAGTGCGGTTTAGTCTGTGCTGATTCTACAATGCTGTACTGAAGGAGTGCAGTTTAGTCTGAGCTGATCCTCCAGTGCAGTACTGGGGGAGTGCAGTTTAGTCTAAGCTGATACTCCAATGCTGTACTGGGGGAGTGCAGTTTAGTCTAAGCTGATACTCCAATGCTGTACTGAAGGAGCACAGTTTTGCCTGATCTGATATTCCTGTGCTGTACAGCGGGAGTGCAGTTTAGTCTGAGCTGATACTCCAGCGCTGTACTGGGGGAGTGCAGTTTTGTCTGAGCTGATACTCCAATGCAGTACGAAGAATGTGCAATTTATCCTGAGCTGATACTACAGTGCAGTACCAAAGGAGTGCAGTTTAGTCTGAGCTGTTACTCCAGCGCAGAACTAAGGCGGTGCAGTTTAGTCTGAGCTGATACTCCCGTGCAGTACTGAGGAAGTGCAGTTTAGCCAGAGCCCATGCTCCAGTGCAGTATATGAGGAGTGCAGTTTAGACTGAGCTTGTACCCCAGTGTAGTACTGAGGGAGTTCAGTTTAGCCTGAGATGTTACTCCAGTGCAGTACTGACAGAGTGCACCTTATTCTGTGCTGCTACTTCAGTGCAGTACTTAAGGAGTGCAGTTTAGTCTGAGCTGATACCCCAGTGTGGCACTGAGGTTGTGTAGGTTAGTCTAAGCAGATACTTTGGTGCAGTACTAAAGGAGTGCAGTTTAGCCAGAGCTGATGCTCCAGTGCAGTACATAAGGAGTGCAGTTTAGTCTGAGCTGATACTCCAGTACGGTACTGAGGGAGGGCAGTTCAGCCTGTGCTGATACTCCAATGCAGTATTGATTGACTGCAGTTAAGCCTGAGCTGATACTCCAGCGCAGTACAGAAGGAGTGGTGTTTGGTCTGAGAGGATACCTTACTGTGGCACTGGGGTTGTGTAGATCAGTCTTAGCTGATACTCCAGCGCAGTAATGTGGGAGTGCAGTTTAGCCTAAGCTGATACTCCAGTGCAGTACTGAGGGTGTGTAGATTAGTCTGAGTTGATACTCCAATGCAGCACTGAGGGAGCACAGTTTAGTCAGAGTTGATGCTCCAGTGCAGTACTGAGCGAGTGCAGTGAAGCCTGAGCTGATACCCCAGTGCAGTACTGAGGGAGAGCAGTTTAGCCTGAGCTGATACTCCATTGCCGTACGAAGTGAGGGCAGTTTTGTTGGAACTGACACTCCAGTGCAGTAATGAGGGAGTGCTGTTTAGTCTGAGCTGACACTCCAGTGCAGTACTGAGGGAATGCAGTTTAGTCTGAGCTGATACTCCAGTACAGTACTGAGGGAGAGCAGTTTAGCCTGAGCTGAAAACCCATTGCCGTAATGAGTGAGGACAGTTTCGTCGGAGTTGATACTCCAGTGCAGAACTGAGGGAGTGCAGTTCAGTCTGAGCTGATACTACAGTGCTGAGCAGAGCGAGTGAAGTTTAGTCTGAGCTGATACTCCAGTGCGGTACTGAGGGAGTGCAGTTCAGTCTGTGCTGATACTCCAATGCAGTATTGAGTGAGTGCAGTTTAGCCTGAGCTGATACTCCAGAGCAGTACAGAAGGAGTGGTGTTTAGTCTGAGGTGATACCCAGTGTGGCACTGAGGCAGTGCAGTTCAGTCTGTGCTGATACTCCAATGCAGTATTGCGTGAGTGCAGTTTAGCCTGAGCTGATACTCCAGAGCAGTACAGAAGGAGTGGTGTTTAGTCTGAGGTGATACCCAGTGTGGCACTGAGGCAGTGCAGTTCAGTCTGTGCTGATACTCCAATGCAGTATTGCGTGAGTGCAGTTTAGCCTGAGCTGATACTCCAGAGCAGTACAGAAGGAGTGGTGTTTAGTCTGAGGTGATACCCAGTGTGGCACTGAGGCAGTGCAGTTCAGTCTGTGCTGATACTCCAATTCAGTACTGAGTGAGTGCAGTTTAGCCTGAGCTGATACTCCAGAGCAGTACAGAAGGAGTGGTGTTTAGTCTGAGGTGATACCCAGTGTGGCACTGGGGTTGTGTATGTTAGTCTCAGCTGATACTCCAGCGCAGTACTGATGAGTGCAGTTTAGCCTGAGCTGCTACTCCAGTGCAGTACTGAGGGTGTGCAGTTTAATCAGAGCTGATACTCCAGTACTTTACTGAGGGAGTACAGTTTAGCCTGAGCTGATACTCCAAATACACCCCATCCTCACTCCAAATACACTCCATCCTCACTGCAAATACACTCAATCCTCACTCCAAATACACTCCATCCTCACTCCATATACGCTCCATCCTCACTCCAAATACACCCCATCCTCACTCCAAATACACTCCATCCTCACTGCAAATACACTCCAACCTCACTTCAAATACACTCCATCCTCACTCCATATACACTCCATCCTCACTCCAAATACACTCCATCCTCACTCCAAATACACTCCATCCTCACTCCATCCTCACTCCAAATACACTCCATCCTCACTCCAAATACACTCCATCCTCACTCCAAATACACTCCATCCTCACTCCAAATACACCCCATCCTCACTCCAAATACACTCCATCCTCACTCCAAATACACTCCATCCTCACTCCAAATACACTCCATCCTCACTCCAAATACACTCCATCCTCACTCCAAATACACTCCATCCTCACTCCAAATACACCCCATCCTCACTCCAAATACACTCCATCCTCACTCCAAATACACTCCATCCTCACTCCAAATACACTCCATCCTCACTCCAAATACACTCCATCCTCACTGCAAATACACTCCATCCTCACTCCAAATACACTCCATCCTCACTCCATATACACTCCATCCTCACTCCAAATACACTCCATCCTCACTCCAAATACACTCCATCCTCACTCCAAATACACTCCATCCTCACTCCAAATACACCCCATCCTCACTCCAAATACACTCCATCCTCACTCCAAATACACTCCATCCTCACTCCAAATACACTCCATCCTCACTCCAAATACACTCCATCCTCACTCCAAATACATTCCATTCTCACTCCAAATACACCCCATCCTCACTCCAAATACACTCCATCCTCACTCCAAATACACTCCATCCTCACTCCAAATACACTCCATCCTCACTCCAAATACACTCCATCCTCACTCCAAATACACTCCATCCTCACTCCAAATACACTCCATCCTCACTCCAAATACACTCCATCCTCACTCCAAATACACTCCATCCTCACTCCAAATACACTCCATCCACCATCAACGTTGGAGGAATTTGGAGAGGAAAGGGAGCTAGGAGATACAGGTGTCATTCGCAAGAACATAAGTTCCCAGGGTTGTTTTTTTTGAGGGCTATGTTGATGATGGCAAATTTGAAGGGCTGAATGCAGCTGGAGTGTCGAGAGAGCCATTATCAATGTCAGCTCACATGCAAGGCAGGAAACCTAGTTGAGAGGTCAGCAGCTTTGTGGCAATAGGATTGAGGGAGTAAGATGTGGGTCTAATGCAGAAGGTGAACTTGAAGCAGGCATAAGGGGAGATGGGGAGAAAATTGAGAAAGATGCAAGTACACTGCTTGGGCAGTGGGAACCCCGAGACAAAATTTGGTCCTGTAGGCTAGGGGAAGGTAGCAATGTGGTAGAGACAGATGGCTGAATGGTCTCAACATAGTGACATAGTTGTCATGAGCTCATCACAATTCTTGCTGGAGGTGAGAGTGGAGGAGACATGGGAGAGAATTCAGCATTATCTATGTATTCCAGGATGATCCTAGAATAGTGCGAATAGTGCGCAGCTCTAGCAGAAGGTAGCAGGACATTTGTGTGGTCCACCCTGATCAGATACTGAATGGTTAAACCATTTTTCCACCATGAAAGTTCAAGTTTGCATCCGCTGGACTGATGGAAGTGGAGGTGGGTGCTGTACCAGAGAGGCGAGAGAGAAATAATAATGCGGAGGGTGGGGTGGTGGTGGAGTTTGATATAACCAGTGATGAGAAGTTGCTCAGTGCAGGGGCTGAGGCAAGAAAGCAATGAAGATGTTTTGGTGAGAAATCTGGCGGATACATGGCTGGATGGTAAGGAACCAGGATTTTAAAGGAAAGGTGAAATGAATGAATCAAAGATGCCCAAAGGCAGACAAAGTGCCAGAGGAGTGGATGGACAAACCAAGTGAGATTTGATGATAAGGGTCACACCTCCACTATGGCAATATTGGCAGTACATGTAGCAGCAGGCACAACCAAGGGTGGAGGCTACATTAAGAGGGATGGTGTCATCACACACAAGACAAGTTTTTGCCAACGTCATGATGTCCACGCAACCATCCACAATAAACGTCTGGATGAGAAGGACCTTGATTGCATGTGGAAGAACATTTTGGAGGAATAAGGGGCAATGATAGCTGACCCACTGGCAGAGTTCACATAGTCAACATTGGGAGGGCTGAGTGGGACAGGGAGGTGATAAGAAAGATTATCCCCCAGCGGAAAGGGCGCTGATTGAGCAGGATGGGCAGTTTGGGTTCCTGCTCACAAGCTTTGAAATGGTGAGTCCCTCAGTGAACCCTTTGGAGGAGACAGAGAGAAGCTGCAGGCCTATCTAAGAGAGGACCAAGTTTGTGACGGCAGAAGGAGAATAGGAAGGTTAAGGGGTGGGGAGGGATTGGAGTAGGGGTTTTTGAAGGGCAGTGTATCTGAGAGGGGAGAAATAAAATGAAGCATGAGGACTGGAGAAAGGGATCTGGGATGGGGTAAAAAGAAAAGAAAAATATGAAGTAGAAGTACTGAGCTTTTAGTTATGAGCACATGGAGTTCTGTGTTGGGTGGGGGTGGTGGGGGCTGAAATTGATTATACGATCAAAAGATTGATGGTGCAGGCCAAAGGGTGTGGTAATGGGATATACAACCAAAGGAAGCTGGGAGCAGAGAAGGTGTAAATAGCTGGAAAAAAACCGTGTATGAGAATATGGAGCAATTGTTATGATGTAAAGTTCACTGTTTAGGCCGGAATCATGGAAATTACTCCATAGCAATGTGCAGGGCTCCTGTGTTTTTTCTACCTTGTTGATCGAAAATTCTGACACTGAGCATTGACGTAAATACAAGTCAAACAAGCCTGTTACTGGTATTCTGAGTGTCTGCGAGATAACTAATATTTCTTTTGAAAAGGTTTGCCAAGCATTTCTCCTCCTGATTTACTGATGTCAACAGCGTTTGAACATTTGAAAACTCCTTAATTCCCTCCATCCTATCTTACTGTGAATATGGTTATCAGTATCATTATGATTATCAATAGTAAAACCCTTTAAAGAAAAAAAGAACTGTCCGTTAGTTCTGCAAATGCTACTTAGAGGCTGCATAAAAATTATAACACAGGAATAGTCCATTCGGCACAACTAGTCCATGCCTGTATGTATTGCTGCTCCACATGAGCCTCCTCCCACCCCTCTTCACTTCACCCCATCAACATATCAATATATTGCTTTCCCTCTCATGATTATCGAGCTTCTCTTCAGTGCATCTATGCTGTTCACCTCAACTACCACTCAAGGTATTAAGTTACACATTATCCCGATTCCAAATGTTGTCTTGGCAGAACTACTAGAAGGTCAAAAAGATCAATTCCCTGTCGGCACCATGCACACAGTACCCAGTTCTGAGTTGAGATTATTGACAGATGACTATGGAAGTCTCTGTATATGTACTCAATACCCAGAAGCTTGATAATGAGGCTGTTCATGCAGCTCAGTCTCAGGGCTACAGGGAAACTTTTTTTTAAAGATATTCCAAAACAATTTTGAAGTATTTTGAAATAGTTCTTCAAATAGATTATGTTTCATAATGAATCTTAGAAGAGAATGGGTGATTAAATCTGTTTGTTTAACTGAATGTAACTAATATGGTGCGCTGCACCTAATTGTCCCAGTGGCCATCACCCCCAGGTATAAGTAATGTCTCCTTTGACTGAATTGGCAGTTTTCAGTCAGGACCTCACAGACATCACTCTGTGACAAGAATATGGTCTACCCCGTCATCTTTGTGTTTGAAAGCATCTACTACCCTATTCTCGCAGCCGTTGCTATTACGGGTAAGGCAATGGCACTGGCCACAGTGTAAACCAGTATAACTGTTGCTGTTCTTGCTTCTTAAATTCAAGTTTAACATATCATTATTATTCTGTTTGCATATAAGACAGAGATGGAGTGTGTGTGTGTGTGTAAGGAAGATAGAGGGACAGAAAGGGCAAGGAAAACAAAGATATAATATATGTATACATAAAATGATATAATTGCCTATTCCATTACATCCATTCATTGATTAATTGCATGTTTCCAGTGTAGTCCTTCATTGTATTTGTTGTCTACTTCATAAGATGCTTTGATTGAAGCTAACAACAATTCCTGAATCCTCAACTGAACGAAAAATGGTGGGCTATTCCCATGAGTGTGCATGGACGCTGGCATCAGGTGGTGGCAATGTGTTACAGTTCACTCAGGGAGTCCTGCTTGATGTGGCAACATGCACTTTTTACATGCATGTTGTGGTCTGGAGCTATGGATAGTAATGGTAGAGGCTCCAATCTCTTTCCATCACATGGCTGACCAGGAATCTCTCCCATTCTTGCCACTTGCCTTTGACGTGTATTGGAAAGCTTTGTAGGTTGATACGCAATCGGCTTGGCCACATTATGAACGCACCTTCCTTGGCCATCAGGTCCTTGGGTGCAACTCAAACCCGAGCTTCTTTGTTAGAGGTAGGGACACTACCTAGTGCACCACAAGACCTCACACTGGTATCAGAGCGATAAATTAATCATCCTGTGAGAAAGTGCAATTTTTTTTATTGCTCATTTATGTAATCTTTTACTGGTGTAATTCATTTTATTATTTCTTTAGCAGAATATTCCATATTCTGACATTTTCCCTCAATGTCTTATTAACTCAGTTTCTGTAAGATTTCAATCCATTGATGGTGGTTTGCTTATTTCAGCTACTTTCTTTGGAACCCCCGTTTCAGTCTTGTGTAAAGAACCAGCTAAAATTAACATGGACAACAACAACCCTAAAGTTAGTATGTAGGTACTGGGATTGGTTCTTTGCGATGATCTAATGATAATTCTCTTTTCTCTCTTATAGTTAACTTGTTGGCAATTGTGATCTTATCCAGAGGAAAATGTGGTCTCTCCAAATGTATCACTCGATATCTGGTCGCCATGGCAGCAGCAGATCTTACGGTGGTGATCATTGAAGTCATACTGAAGCGGATTAACAATATTTACTTGCCAATAAATTTCTTGTTTATCACTCCGATATGTGCCATGAAACTGGTTACAAAGATTGCAGCCCTGGACTGTTCTGTTTGGTTCACTGTCGCTTTCACCTTCGATCGCTTTGTAGCCATTTGTTGTCAGAATTTTAAACCAAGGTATTGTACAGAGAGAACAGCAAGCATAGTTGTAGCGACTGTGTGCGTGCTCGGCTGTCTGAGGAGTATCCCCTTTTACTTTATGTATGAGCCCCAAATTATAATTAACAACATCCCATATTTCTGCATTGAAACTCCTGCCTATTACGCCTCACCCTTGTGGGCAGCATACGAGTGGTTTGACAGCATTTTAACCCCTTTGACGCCGATCTTTTTGATTCTGTTGTTCAATGCTCTCACTGTCAAACATATTATAAAGTCTAATATAGTCCGCAGGGGACTTCTCAACACTGTTGATAATCACAATGATTCAGAGACTGAGAACCGAAAAAAATCAATGATTTTGCTCTTTACTATATCTGGTAATTTCATTCTTCTCTGGGCGACGTATGTTATACATTCTTTAAATTGGCGTGTGAAAAACTACAATTATACAAACAAATACTACAGTAACCCAATATACATCAACCAACAAACAGGATACATGCTGCAGCTGCTCAGTTCTTGCACCAACACGTGTATCTATGGGCTGACACAGAGAAAATTCAGAGAGGAGCTGAAGGATGGGGTGAAGTATCTGGTTACGCTGAACGGGAGATTATGCAAATAGCAAACAATTGACAGAAATCTGCACTGGGCTGTGTAGGTTACAGCCCAGTCCCTTCCTCTAATCCATATTACCATGCGAGCAGGTGATGTGAAGAAAGAGACTGAACCTCTTGAGTTGTTAGCATAGCTATTAGCACACTCAGGATTGTTCAGCAAGTGGTGCCCAATCTCATCTAACAGTAGATGTTATGTCTTGGGTTTTGCAAGAACAAGTTGTTTGGGGATGGCCTGTATCCTGCTTATTACAAACAACGGAAGGAACATGCTGTTTGATTTGACTGGTCAATCATTGGGATGCACAGCCTACGTAGCTGGCATTGCACTGGCACTGAAATTCATAAAAGGCGTTGCCCAATTGTGTGGTAGGTAGAATGTCTTTTTGGGTGGATGGCAGCATCCTGTTGGTGGAAAATACTACTTGCGTAGCCACTGCATTGTAGCAGTAAGAAACAGCTTGCTTAACCTGTTGTTCAAATTTTCAAGAGACGTTGCCTTTCCAGGGTAATTTGAGGTAAGCCAGTCAATTTTCAGGTCCAAAAGTGACGGCCTTTGGCCCATTTTCAAGTTCGCATGATATACAGTGAACAATGATCTGATCAGGTTAGCCATTGTCCCACATGACAACCAATTTAATACAATCAGTTGAACTCATAATGTGGCTGGGAAGTGACATACATTCATATGCAGGGGCCCTTCTCTGCAAACAAAAGGAATACCTTCAAGTCCTGTACATTTTTTTAATTACCCGGGAGCTTGGGGAGCCTACAGTTCCCCATTGCTTTCTCCATGGCATTGCCTCGGCCAATCAGAGTTGATTTGTCAACCAATCAGCACCTTTTTCTCCTGTGGTATAGTTTGTTGTGATCATTTGAAATTTGGTATTCTGGTGTTTGTCCTGATGAGCAAGACAAAAAGCTTTGACAACATGTCTCTCTTTTCAGCAATATTCAAGTTCTGTACTCCCATGTGACTGTTTAAATACAAGCTTTTTTGCCAAGTACAGGCTTCATCACACTAACTTTGCCAATTTGATGTATCCAATCTGTATTAAGATTAAAATCGCCCACCATTCTTGCAGTTCCTTTCTTAGAAGGCTCGTTATTTATTGATGTATACTCTGTCCTACAGTGTTAGGGGACCTATAAACTACCCCCATAAATGACACCTTTCCCTTGCTATTTCTTATCTCCACCCAAGCTGATTTTACATCTTGATCTTCTGAGCCGGGATCATTTATTACTGTACTGATCTCATCCCTTATTAACAGAACTACCCCTACTCTTTGTCATTTTTTGCCATCCTTCCAAATTGTCAGACACCCTTGAATGTTCAGTGCCCACCTTTGGTCACTTTGCAACCATGTCTCTGTAGTAGCTACCATATCATACCCAGTTATTTTTATTTGTGCTATCAATTTTTAAAAATTCATCCATGGGATGTGGGTTTCGCTGGCTAGGTCAGCATTTATTGCCCATCCCTAATTGCCCCTTGAGAAGGTGGTGGTGAGCTGCCTTCTTGAACCGCTGCAGTGCATGTGGTGTAGGTACACCCACAGTGCTGTTAGGGAGGGAGTTCCAGGATTTTGACCCAGCGACAGTGAAGGAATGGCGATATATTTCCAAATCAGGATGGTGAGTGACTTGGAGGGGAACTTCCAGGTGATGGTGTTCCTTTGTGTCTGCTTCATCGATCTTGTTACAAATGTTGCATGCATTCAGATAAAGAACCTTTAATTATATATTTTTTTCACCATTTTCCCATGCTCTGATCTTATTTGCCGGTGCACTCATAAGTTAATACTCTCTGTCCCTTCCTGTCGCACTCTGGTTATCATTTCCTGTATCGCTACCTTGTAATATTGTTTTGTCCTTCCTTGTTAACTTTCTAAATTTCCTCTCATGTGAACCATCTACTATTTAGCTTAAAGTCCACTGTGCAGCCCTAGTTATATGAATCGCCAGGGCACTGGTCATAGGCCTGTTCAAGTGAAGGCCGTCCCAACATTCGTACCCCATGAATCAAAACCTATTTCTCCCACAGCAATCTTTGAGCCATGCATTCAACTCTTTGATGTTATTTAAACTAATTTGCTTGTGGCTCAGATAGGAATCCAGAGATGACCAACTTTGTGGTTCTACTTTTTAAATTAGCCCCTAGCTGTTCATACTCCCTTAGGAGAAACTCTTTCTTAGTTCTACCTATGATGTTGGTACCTGTGTGGACTATGACAACTGGATCCTTCGCCTTACAATCCAATTTTCTCTCCAACTCTGAGGAGATGTTCTTAACCCTGGCACTGGGTAAGCAGTGCAGCCTTCGGGATTCATGCTCTTGGCTGCCAAGAATAGTATTTATCCCCCCCAGCTATACTGTCCTCTACTAGCACTATATTCCTTTTCACTCCCCGCAATTGACTGCCCCCTGTACCATGATGCTGTGGTCAGTTTTCTCATCCGTCCTGTAGTCCCTGCTCTCATCCACACAGGCTGCGAGAAACCCGAATCTGTTGGGCAAGTGCAAGGGTAAGGCTCCTCCAGTGGTGCCTTCTGGATTCCCATACCTGCCTCACTGTGGTGGTCATACCCTCCAGTCCCTGCCCACGGACCAAGTCTGAAGTATGTAATCTAAATGGTGTGACTGTCCCTTGGAGCAAAGTGTCCAGGTAACGTTCTCCTTCCCTGATGTGTCCAGATCTTGGCCTCCAGCTCATCAACTCTGAGCCGGAGTTCCTTGGGCCGCAGGCACTTATTGCACATGTGCTTACTGTGGATCACACTTATGTCCACCAGCACTCACATGCTCCAGCTGCAACACATCACTTGCCCTGCCATCTTTATTGCATTTTTTAAAACTAGTTAGGATTTCAAGTTTAGAAATACCATGCAATGATCATTTATAACTATATGAAGTAGTTTAACTGGTTAAGCTATAAATTTAATACAGTACTAATATCTCGCCGGTACTAGTTTAAACTCTTGCCCCAGTTTGGAGAATTGAGTCTGGGAAGAGTGTCCTGCAGTCAGTTCTTGTTGAAAATAACCAGAGTGACATCACAAGATAGCGCGAGAGAGCAGCTGAGAGATCAGAACCAGCGTGAGTGCGGGAATGCTTCAAAAAGTGACATCAGCACAAAGGTGAGAGCTGATTGGTGAGTAGTGGGTAAGTGTTTTTCTTCAGTTTTTTCTCCAGTTTAAAATAGATTAAGCTAAGGAAAGGTAAGGGATCTAGTTTTTATTTAAAGTGCATAAATAATTTAACTTTTCTTTACTGTATTTAACTTAAAGGGTTTTTTTTTCAACTAGAGGCATGGCAGGGCAGTTCAGTCCCGTGTTATGTGCAGCCTGCAACATGTGGGAAATCCTAGACGCTCCTTGCGCTCTGACTGACCATGTGTGCAGGAAGTGCCGCCAGCTGCAGTTACTTGAGCTCCGAGTTTCGGAGCTTGAGCAGCAGCTGGAGGGACTGAGGTACATCCATGAGACTGAGAGTTTCATCGATAGCACGTATTTAGATGTGGTCACCCCACAGCTTATGGAAGTGCTGGTAGAGGGGGAATGGGTGACCATCAGTCAGAAGAAAGGTGTCAGGCAGGTAGTCAGGGAATCCCCAGGGTGCATCTCGCTCGAAAACCATTTTTCTGTGTTGGAAAACGGTGAGAGTGACGGTTCCTCTGGGGAGTGCAGCCACGCTCATGGCACTGTGAGTGGCTCAGCTGCACAGGCGGGGGGAGGAAAAAGAGGGGAAGAGCAATAGTGGTAGGACACTCGATAGTAAGGGGAACAAGACAAGCATTTCTGCGGTTGTAGACGTGACTCCAGGATGGTATGTTGCCTCCCTGGTGCCAGGGTCAAGGATGTCACTGAACGGCTGCAGGGCATTCTAAAGGGGGAGGGCAAACAGACAGAGATCGTGGTAAATATTGGTACCAACGACGTAGGTAGAAAGAGGGATGAGGTCCTGCAAGCAGAATTTAGGGACCCAGGTTAAAAAACAGGACCTCAAAGGTAGTAATCTCTGGATTACTTCCGGTGCCATGTGCTAGTGAGTATAGAAATAGGAGGTTAGTCCAGATGAATGCATGGCTGGAGAGATGGTGCAGGAGGGAGGGCTTTAGATTTCTGGGACATTTAGACCATTTCTGGGGGTGGTGGGACCTGTACAAGGCGGACGGGTTGCACCTTAACCAGAATGGGACCACCATCCTTGCAGGGAAGTTTGCTAGTGCTGTTGGGGAGGGTTTAAACTAACCTGGCAGGGAAATGGGGTCCTGAGAGGAGGTTCAGCAGGGGGAGAGGCACAGCCAAAATTAGAAGTGAGAGCAAGTGAGTCTGGAAGGCAGAGAAATTATAGGCAAATTAAGGCACAAGGGAGTTTGGCAAGGTTGGATGGTATTTATTTTAATGCAAGGAGTCTTACGAATAAGACAGATGAGTTGAGGTCACAAATTAACACATGGAAGTATGATGTCATTGCTGTCACAGAGACATGGTTGAGAGAGGGGCAGGATTGGCAGCTCAATATTCCAGGATATAGGGTCTTCAGGCGAGACAGGGAAGGAGGTAAAAGAGGATGGGGTCAATTACAGCAATAAGGAGGGATGACATCTTAGAAGGCTCCTCAAATAAAGCCATATGGGTAGAACTGAAAAACAAAAAAGGAGCAATCTCATTGCTGGGAGTGTACTATAGGCCCCCAAACAGTCAGAGAAATAGAAGAGCAGATATGTAGGCAAATTTCAGAGAAGTGTAAAAATAATAGCGTAGTAATAGTTGGGGATTTCAACTTCCCCAACATTAACTGGGTTAGTCATAGTGTGATAGGTTTAGAGGGAGCGGAATTCTTAAAATGCATCCAGGAGAGCTTTTTAAGCCAGTACGTAGAAGGTCCTACAAGAGAGGGGGTGTCCCTGGACTTAATTTTAGGGAATGAAGCCAGGCAAGTGGTAAAGGTATCAGTGGGGGAGCATTTTGCAGATAGTGATCATAACACCATTAGATTTAAGGTTGTTATGGAAAAGGACAAGGATGGGCCAGAAATCAGAGTTCTAAATGGGGGAAGGCCGATTTTAATAAGATCAGATATGATTTGGCCAGAGTGGACTGGGAGCAGCTACTTTTAGGTAAATCTGCGTCAGAGCAGTGGGACTCATTCAAGAAGGAAATAGAGAGAGTACAGGGCCAACATATTCCAGTAAAGATAAAGGGTGGACCAACAAATCCAGGGAACCCTGGATATCGAGGGATATACAGGATTGGATAAAGAGAAAAAGTGAGGTTTATGGCAGATACTGAGGGCTGAAAACAGCAGAAGCCCTAGAGGAGTATAGAATGTGTAGGGGGAACTTAAAAAGGAAATTAGGAGAGCAAAAAGGGGGCATGAAAAAACATTGGCAGGTAAAATAAAGTAAAATCCAAAGTTATTTTACAAGTACATTAAGAGTAAGAGGTTAACTGAGAAAAAAGAGTAGGGCCCATTAAGGACCAGCATCCGCAGTTTTTTGTTTTTATCCCATTAAGGACCATAGTGGTAATTTGTGTGTGGAGCCAGAAGATGTAGGTAGGGTTCTAAATGAATACTTTGTGTCAGTGTTCACAAGTGAGAGGGACAACGTGGATATGGAAATCAGGCAGAAGGACTGAGATATAATTAAAGAAATTAGCATAGAAAGGGAGGAACTTCTAAGTGGTCTGGCAGGCTTAAAAGTAGATAAATCTCCAGGCCCAAATGAAATGTATCCCAGGCTATAGAGTGAGGCAAGGGAGGGGTTAATATTTTCAATACCTCTCTGGCCACAGGAGAAGTGCCACAGGACTGCAGGACAGCCAATGTGGTACCGTTATTCAAGAAGGGAGGAAGGGATAAATCAGGGAACTACAGGCCAGTCAGTCTAACCTCAGTGGTGGGGAAACTATTGGAAGCAATTCTGAGGGGCAGAATTAATCTACACTTGGAGAAGCAGGGATTAATCAAGGACAGTCAGCATGGTTTTGTGAAGGGGAGGTCATGTCTGACCAATTTGATTGAATTTTTCGAAGAGGTGACCAGGTGTGTAGATGAGGGCAATGCATTTGACGTAGTCTACTTGGACTTCAGCAAGGCTTTTGATAAGGTCCCGCATGGAAGACTGATAACAAAGGTAAGAATCCATGGGATCCAAGGCAATTTGGCAAAGTGGATCCAGAATTGGCTGAGTGGCAGGAAGCAGAGGGTGATGGTCGAGGGGTATTTTTGTGACTGAATGCCTGTGTCCAGTGGGGTTCCACACAGATCGGTGTTGGGTCCCTTGATGTTTGTGGTATATATAAATGATTTAGACTTGAATGTGGGAGGATTGATCAGTAAGTTCGCAGATGACGCAAAAATTGGTGGGGTGACAAATAGTGAGGAGGATAGCCTTAGATTACAGGAGGATATAGTCGGGCTGGTCAGATGGGCTGATCAGTGGCAAATGGACTTTAATCTGGATAAGTGTGAGGTGATGCACTTGGGCAGGACAAACAAGGCACGGGGATACACGATGAATGGTAGGACCCTGGGAAGTACCGAGGATCAGAGGGACCTTGGTGTGCATGTCACCAAAGTAGCGGGACAGGTAGATAAGGTGGTTAAGAAGGCATATGGGATACTTGCCTTTATTAGCCGAGGCATAGAATAGAGCAGGGAGGTTATGCTGGAACTGTATAAAATGCTGGTTAGACCACAGCTAGAGTATTGTGTGCAGTTCTGGAATCCACATTATAGGAAGGATGTGATTACACTGGAGAGAGTGCAGAGATTTACCAGAATGTTGCCTGGGCTGGAGAGTTTTAGTTTTGAGGAGAGATTGGATAGACTGGGGTTATTTTCTCTGGAGCAGAGGAGGTTGAGGGGGGACATGATTGAGGTGTATAAAATTATGAGGGGCATAGATAGGGTAGACAGGAAGGAACTTTTCCCCTTGGTGGAGGGATCAATAACCAGGGGGCATAGATTTAAGGTAAGGGGCAGGAGATTTAGAGGGGATGTGAGGAAGAATTTTTTCACCCAGAGGGTGGTGGGAATCTGGAACTCACTGCCTGAAAGGGTGGTAGAGACAGAAACTCTCATAACATTTAAGAAGTATTTGGATGTGCACTTGCGATGCCATGACATACAAGGCTATGGGCCTAGTGCTGGAAAATGGGACTAGAATAATTAGGTACTTGTTTGACCAGCACAGGCTTGATGGGCCGAAGGGCCTTTTTCTGTGCTGTCGACCTCTATGACTATAACTCTATGACTCTAAGATAGTCACAAAGAAATCCAGTAGGGAATTCAGGTGAAACTTCTTTGCTGAAAGAGTTCCAAGAATGTGGAACTCACTACCACAGGGAATGGTTGAAGTGAATAGTACAGATGCATTAAAGGAAAAGCTAGGCAAGTGTTTGAGGGACAAGATATCGATGGTTACGATGGTTGATTAAGAAAAGATGGGGGGAGGCTTGAGTGGATCGTGAACATGGTCATAGACCATTTGGGCCGAATGTCCTGCTTTTATGTCCTATGTCCCATGTGATCATATGTCCTGTGTGAATAATTCAACACATCATTTGGACAACTGTAGCTTCAGGTAGTTTTGGATAGGGTGGCACAATTCTGTCATCGGAACATTGATACACTCTTGGGGGGAAAAGCATTACAATTGCTGTAAGGGATGATTCGGTGTTGCAGCTGAGCGACTTGCTTAGTTTCTGAAGAGTGCAGTCAACAGTCATTGGGTGATCGGATCTTTAACTTCTTTTAACACACTTGTGACTAATGGTGCATTGCATTGCAAGCTGATATTTCCTTACCAAACCTAGTATAGACATTAGTGTTTAATTTGGGCTTTGAGTTCTGACTCATTGTTTTTCATAAATATTGAACCATGGTGTAACCCCCCATGGGGAGAAGGTTATGTCTTACATCACTTGAGCATATCTGCTGCACAACTTGATCGTCCTGGGCCACATGAAGTGGATCTCACTTTCCTGTTCTTCACTACCAATAGCCTTCTTAAATGTCTCTACGCTGCCTCCTCCCTCTCCTCCAATAAGAAGTGCAAAAAGCTCAAAAATGTCTTTACCACGAATACTGAGACCACCTCTGTGCCTGCTACTGTTGAAACCCACGTTCACTTGCCCACCAACAGAGACCTATTCCAGGCTTCACCTGAACTGGACATGAACAAATCCTCGTATCAAATTCTCCCCTATCTACCCTCCATCTCTGTTCAAAATGTTCTTATTCATGAAATCCACCTTGTCCTGCCTTGAAGTTGATAAATAACAGCTCAGCATCTGTTCCTGTCCTCCAAATTAGATGATACTTCACACGCGGTCCTCCTCCCAGCTTCTGCTTGCTTATTTTCAAAGCTGGCTGGTGGGCACCCCTTCATCGCAAGTGAAACTTCGGCCGCTCTGTTCTGACAAACTACAAATCCATCTCGAGCTGCCCTTTCCTCTCCAAATCCCACCACAGGAACACCTCAATCTATCTGCAGCCTCTGACATGCTTGAGCAAGCCATCCTCCTTTCCACCCCGTTCATCTGTTGTCCAGTTTAGCAGCAGGGCCATCGCCTGTCTGATAGTAACTTATTGTTTTCCTTGGAGTCTCCAAGCATCTGCACTTGTCCCCCACTTCGACCTTCTCATCTACATACTGCCCGTTGTTGGCATTATCAGAAGACGTGGCACAAAAGCAAAATACTTCAGATGCTGACGGTCTGATAAAAAAAAACAGAAAATGCTGGAAATGCCATGCAAATTAGGAAGCATCTTTAAAGAGAAACAGAACTAATTTTCAGGTGGATGATCCTTCATCAGAACTGAGGACATATCGAAATGTAACAGGTTTTGAGCAAGTGTAAGGGTGGAGGGGAAAGGAAGGGCAACATTTTGGTTCTGTGAGAGGGTGGAGGGCAGGAGAGTTTAAATGACAAAAGTGTCTCATGGTATAATAGCCAAAGGGAGAGGCAATTGCTGAAGTAAAGAAACAAACAGAACTGCACCTAGTTGAGTTGTGAATAGCTGGGTAGTAGCCATCTGAATGCAAAGTAAAATGATAAAGAAAGAAACTGGAAGAAACAGAAACGCCAAATGAATAAAAAAAGCAAAAGCAAATTGGGGCAGAGGTTATGATGTAAAATTATTGAATTCAGTGTTGAGTCCAGAAGGCTGTAGTGTGCTGAGTCAAAAGATGAGGTATTATTCCTCGAGTTTTCTTTGAGCTTCATTGGAACAGCGTAGCAGGCAAAGGAGGGAAAGGTCAGGGTGGGAGCAAGGTGGAGAATTGAAATTATAAGGGACAGGAAGCTCCGGGTCATGCTTGAGGACTGAATTGAGGTGTTCTTGAAAGCAATACGCGATCTGAGTTTGATGTCCACTGTGCAGAGGAGATCATACCATTAGCAACAAATGCTGTATACTAAGTTGAAAGAAGTACATGGGAATCACTGCTTTTTCGGGTACTATGTCTCCTGCCAACGCAATATGGCTGGCCGATACCTGTCTGCACGTGCACTCTGGTCCAGGCATGCGCAGAAATCCAATGAATTGCACACATCAGTTACCCAGCACACCGCCATTTTATCTTCTAACTCGGTTATTGCAATATGCTCTTAGTTTGTGGATTCCATGGATCCCACACATCATGTCAGCAGGTTGCTTGGAATATCTAGCTCACAAGCATTTTATTGGCACTTAGAGAAAGTGTTACAGTGCGTTATGAGGAGTCACTCACTTTAATGATTTATGTCATCTCGCAGTTTACAAGCACTGTGAACGTATGTTGCTAAGTATTCAGTCATCCAAAAGATTCAGTCAAGACAGGAAAGAAAATGCTTAGCAATGTTGCACTGAGCTCATTAATGCTGCATATTTTCCCCTATAAATATGGCGGCCACACATACAACTGCAGCTTTTTCAGGAAGGAGTGTTTTGGGTCTTGGGTGGTAAGAAGGGAAGAGGTAAAAGGGTAAGTGTTGCATTTCCTGCGCTTACATGGAGAGGTGCCATAGGAAGGGGAGGGGGTGTTGGGGGTGACTGAGGTGTTGCGGGGCAATGATCCCTTTGGCAGGCTGAAACAGAAGTGGAATTTATTTTGGGTAGTGGCACTATGCTGGACATTGCAGAAACGATGGAGGATGATCCGTTGACAATGGAGGCTGGTAAGGTGGAAGGTGAGGGCAAAGGGAATGCTATTATGGTTCTGGGAGAGAGGGGGAGGGGAGAGAGCTGAAGTGTATGAAATAGGTCGGACACGGTGGAGGGCTCTGGGAACTATGCTGGAGGGAAACCTTGGTTGAGGAAAAAAGAAGACATTGGAAACCCGTTTGTATTGTCTGAACAGATGCTACGGTGACAGAGAAACTGGGAGAATGTAATAGAGTCCTTACAGGAAGCACTGTGTGAGGAAGTGTAGTCAAGGTAGCTGCTGGAATCCGTGGGCTTGTAGTGAATATTGATTGATATCCTAGCCCTAGAAAGGAAGACAAAGACGTCAAGGAAGGGAAGGGATGAGTCAATGATAGAAAGTGAGGGAAAGTGAAAATTGGAAACAAATTCAATGAAAGTCTCCAGTTCAGGGCAAGAGCAGGAAGTGGCACTGATATAATGATCAAAGAAAAATGTGTGGGAGGGGAGCCTGAGTAGGACTGGAACAAGGAATCTTTCACTTATCTGATAAAAAGGCAAGCATAGCTAGGACATATGTGGGTACCTGCAGTGACACCTTTTATTTGGGCAGAACGAGAGAAGTTGAAGGAGAATTTTCTGATGCCTTACATTACACAAGAACATAGGAACGTAGGGCTTAGGAGCAGGAGGAGGCCATTCAGCCCTTTGAGCCTGCTCTGCCATTCAGTAAGATCTTGGCTGATCTGGATCTGGTCTCGACTTCACTTGCCCCATAACCCTTGACTCCCTTGTCTATCAAATGTGTGTCCAACTCTGCCAGGAATAAATTCAATGACCCAGCTTCCACTGCTTTTGGGGAAGAGAATTCAACACACTAACAGCCCTTCTCCTCTCCATCCTAAATGATAGACCTCATTCTTAAACTGTCTTTCCTAGTTCTAGTCTCTCCCACAAGTGGAAACATCCTCCCCGTATCTACCCTGTCAAGCCCCCTCAGAATCTTATATGTTTCAATAAGGTCACCTCTCATTCTTCTCAACTCCAATGGGTATAGACCCAACCTGTTCAACCTTTCTACATAGGATAAGCCCCTCATCCCAGGAATGAGTTGAGTGAACCTTCTCTAATGCAATTATGGCCAGAATTTTCTGCCTGTCGGGCGGGCTGTGTGGGAGCGGACGCGGACCTGATTGCTGCCTGCGATCGGGTCCGTGCTGCCATTTTACGCGGGCGAGCCGATTAAGGCCTGCCCAGTGTGAAACGCGGCTCTTGAGAGCGGGAGTGGGCGGGCGGCGGCAGGACTGCTATGACCGCCGGGTCCAATGGCGACCCGGAGGCCTGTTTAAAAGTCCTCCTGTAGCCTTGCAAAGGCTGTCAAACATGGCCAGCAGCAGGGCTCCGCAGAGCGCTGCTGGTGAGCAGGCCAGGCAGGAGGGTAGGGGGCCACTGTGCCTCTCATTTCTCAGATGATTGCCTTGCTGCCCTCCTCGAGGAGGTGGCAGCATGCCGGGAGGTCCTCATACCCCAGGACGGGAGGAGGAGGCCCCCCCCAACACATGACTAAATTTGCCTGAGAGGAGGTGGCGGAGGTAGTGAGCTCCTGCGATGTGGTGTGGAGCACCTGGATCCAGTACCGCAATGGCTTTGCGCTCTGGAAGGGTGAGAATCATGTTGCCATTGGACGGTGAACCCAGCAGATAGGCTTTCTCCCCTGACCACACCCCCCTCAACTCTGAGTGGAGTTACTGCACTGAATCACTGACGGCGTGTGTCCTTCGCTGGGTGGGCCAGCAGATATAGCCCATGCCGAGGTGACCCTGAGAGGATGGTGAAGAGATGGGTTCTGCACCCGCAGCATGTGGTACACTGACACCCACAGTACCTGGAGGATCTGCACTGAGGCGCAGAGCTGGAACTCCAGGACATGTCAAAGTCAGGGTGCTGACATGCTGGGAGGGGAGCTTCCAGGTGGTGGGGCACCCATCCATCTGCTTCCCTTTGCGTTCCGTGTGCTTACGTCTCCTTGCTCTGCAAGGTTGGACCGTGTGGTGCCAAATGTGATGCAGGCTGCATTTGGCTGGTGGGGGGACAGGCCTGGCATCTTTGTGTGAGTGACCGGCAGCTGTGGGGTGAGGAGGCACTGGAGCCCTGACATGTCCCACTCTGGTTGGAGTGGGACAGCAGCGAAGAGATTCCAGGTACAAGTTGCACTAATCAATGCTCTTCTCTCCTTTTCAGGAGAAGAATGCTCATAATGCCGTCGAGCGGGTGAGGACTGGCGGAGGGCTGGCCCAGCTGGCCATCATTTCCAGGTTCGAGCAGGAGGCCCTCTATCTGAAGAGGTGCCATGCGCCCAGGTCCACCGGTGTCGGTGAGGCTGGGGTGCCCCGGGCAGGTATGTTTGCCCAGCACTGAGGTCACCATTGTTCTCCCAGCAGCCATGTCAGTGCTGAATGTTCAGTGATTGAAGTTTGCAACATGAGTTGACCATTGCTTATGGAAGGATGAGCGCATAATGATCCGGGGGCCAGGGATGCACACTGACATTGTCTCCACGTTAACTAATCAAATGTCCTTGTTCTTCCTTTCAGCATCACCAGAGCAGGGCTGGGAGGAGGAGGCAGGGGGCCCACCACTCACACCTGAGGGGCCTAAAGTCTCTGACCCACCAGCATCACACTATCTCCGCCAGGCAAGCACCAGCGCAGATGCTAGCACCCCGGTGGGAATTAGATCATCGGCTAGTGTCCTGGGGCACAGCGGTGAGGGCACTTCACACTCGCTGGAGGAGCTGGCTGAGACAGAGAGTGCCCATGGCGCCAGCAGTTGGAGGACTGCAGGGGGCTAGGCACATGCTCGGTCGGTGGCTGATGATGATCCTCTGGAGTCGTCCATGAGGCGGCAAACGCTGGAAGTCCAGCAGGGTGCGCGGGTGCATCTGGTGGAGATACATGAGGCACTGCGTGGCATGGTGCCCGTGCTGGAGGAGTCCACGCGGAGCATCGCCAATGCAATGAGCCTCATGGCCGAACGCCACGCGTCCTCCATGGAGAGAGTGGTGATTCTCGTGGAGAGGCTCCTCCAGGAGACCCATCTGAGCTTCCTGGGGATGTGCTCTGACCAGCAAGACCTTACATCGGCATTGACCTCAGCTGGTCAGTGCCAGTGTGGGAGATGGTTTGGACACCATGTATCCCAGCTCGGTGCCCATCCATCTACAGTGAGCAGGGAGGTTGGAAGCGACCTCACGTTGGCGCAGCATCTGCCTGTCGTCTCTGCGGGCTCCTCTCAGGGCGCGACAGATAAGGGCAGCAGCTCCTCCGCCCCTCTCCCAGTGATCGTTGCATCTGATGAGGCTGCGACGACTGGGGAGGTACCAGCCGTGGAACTGGCCGCTCCCTCCCAGGCGGGGCCAGCACAGGCTCCACAGGCCAGAGGACGATCGCCAAGGTCAGGGGTCAACAGGACAGCAGAGTCAGCAGGCTGTCTCAGATACCACTCCCAGCGAGGGGTCAGCACCGAGACATAGCACCCGGAAACGTAAACATAAGGCACCTTAGGCACACACGGGTTTCTCACTGGTGCTTTTGTGTTGCCCCGCAATGAGGTCATGATTAGTTAGTGTGTTCTTCAACACCTTTATCATTTTGTTTACTTAAGATCATTTTGTTATATCATTAAATTTAGACATGTGACCATGGCTGAGGGTGTTTCTTTTCCTCTGCAGGTGGGTGGGAACCCAGGATGTTATAAGTGGGCTGTGTTACATTGAGCTTTATTGACAACGCCCTTAGTTAATGTTCCTACCCAGGCAGATTTAGCACTCAGGTATCGAGTATGGAGCGTGCAGTCCTGGCATGTGTTGAAGGTCCATCTGTGGTGAGCTAGCTGGTTCGTTGGGTTAAAGCCTCCCGGGTGTCTCTGCCTCCCTGGAGTATGCCCGGGTCAGCGTCTACCCCCTCAGCATTTCCCTGTGCAATGCTCATCCTCGGATTCACTGCTGGACTCATCGTGTGCAGCCAAAGACACTGTGTCTACATCTTCATCGTCCACTGCGTCCCCCCTTTCCAGAGCTAGATTGTGCAGAACGCAGCATGGAACCACTATCACCGAGACACGATCTGGGTGGTACTGTAGTGTGCCCCCAGGCATTGGAATCACATCTTGAGAAGACCGATGGTTGTCTCCACCACAGCCCTTGTGGTGCCCTGGCTCCTATTGTAGCGCTGCTCAGCCTCTGTTCTTGGATGGCGGAGAGGTGTCATGAGCCACCTTCTGAGGGGATAGCCTTTGTCACCCAGCAGCCATCCATCCAGCCGGGCTGGAGCACTGAAGAGCCCCGGCACCTGGGAGTGTCTGAGGATGTAGGCATCGCGGGAGCTGCCTGGGTACCTTGCACAGACTTGCAGAATCTGCATCCTGTGGTCACACACTATCTGCACGTTCATGGAGTGGAAGCCCTTCCTGTTGACGAAGGCACCGGGCTCACCCGCTGGCGCCTTGATGGCCACATGTGTACAGTCTATTGCACCCTGGACACGGGGGAAGCCAGCAATGGCCGCGAAGCCTCTGGCTCGCTGTGTCTGACTTGCCTGGTCCCAGCGGTAGTGAATGAAAGTCAATGCACGTCTGAACAGAGCGTCTGTAACCTGCTTGACACAAGTGTGGACAGCTGATTGGGAGACACCGCAAAGATCACCCACCGAGCCCTGGAAGGAGCCAGAGGCATAGAAGTTGAGGGCAGCTGTGACCTTTGGAGCCACTGGCATGGGGTGTCTGTCCACACAGTTAGGGGAGATCTCAGGCCTAATCATCTGACAGATATAGTTGACTGTCTCCCTTGACAGACGGAGCCTCCTTCAGCACTGCACCTCAGACATGTTGAGGTAGCTGCTTCGCCGCCTGTTTACCCTGGCAGCAGGATAGTGGCGTCTTCTGCGGCCCCTTCCGCCTTGGACTTCCTGTTGGCCCTGCGCCCCTTGTGCCTGCACCTCTCCTCCCAAAGGTGGCTCCCCTGGAGGCTGAATGTGCACTCCTGGCCTCCTGGTCCTCCCTTCCTCCTCAGAGGAGGTCCCTCCAGTGGAGAGCAGGACTCCCACCCCCAGGCTAAGGGAAGGTTTCCTGAAACCTGCCGGCCCCAAAAAGGATCTTCACTGTAGAGTGCTGACCTGAAGGTTCTGAGTCCTGTCCAAGGAGCTGGTGTGAGTTTTGAAGTATTTCTGCTCACGCAGGCAAGTATCATTAACTTTCAAAAATAAATATCTGACTGTGCACATTCACGACCCCACTGAGCCCTCTTATCTCGCCCATGGATGAGGTTTATGCAAATGCATCCCACACGCTTGCCCGTTGCGCCCGTGCAACAACCTGAAGATCACACGGACCCTGAAAAATCGCTGTCAATTGGTGCCTCAAGGGCCTTAAGTAGCCTGTTAATTAATGGCGGGCGTGCATCTGAGAGCATCACGTGCCTGCCCATCGAAATATCACGATGGCGCGCGGTGATGTCAGGATGCTCACCCGACGTCACCGCGCGCCATTTTATGTGCCGGTCTGCGGGGCCCGCCCCCGCATGCCAATGGGAAAATTTGGCCCTATACCTTTTTTTCAAATAAGTAGACCAAAACTGTTTACAGTATTCCAGATGTGGTCTCACCAAGGCCCCATACAGCAGCTGTTGAACTTACCTCCTTTTATATTCTATTCCCCTTGGAATAAACACAAACATTCTCTTGCCCACATGTCCGTCCTTGGCTTGCTGCATTGTTCCAGTGAAGCTCAACGCAAACTGGAGGAACAGCACCTCATCTTCCGACTAGGCACTTTACAGCCTTCCGGGCTGAATATTGAGTTCAGCAACTTTAGATCTTGAACTCCCTCCTCCATCCCCACCCCCTTTCCGTTTCTTCCCCCTCCTTTTTGTTTTTTCCAATAATTTATATAGATTTTTCTTTTCCCACCTATTTCCATTATTTTTAAATCTATACCTTTAATGCCCTGTTAATCTTTCCACCCCACCCCCACTAGAGCTATCTGTACCTTGCGTGTCCTACCATCCATTCTTAATTAGCACATTCTTTTAGATAATATCACCACCTTCAACACCTCTTTGTTCTTTTGTCTGTGACATCTTTTGATTATCTGCTCCTATCACTGCTTGCTTGTCCCTACAACCACCCCCCCCTCCACTTCTCTCCCCCCACCACCCCACCTTAAACCAGCTTATATTTCACCTCTCTCCTATTTTTACTTAGTTCTGTTGAAGGGTCACGAGGACTTGAAACGTCAACTGTATTCTTCTCCGCCGATGCTGCCAGACCTGCTGAGTTTTTCCAGGTAATTCTGTTTTTGTTTTGGATTTCCAGCATCCGCAGTTTTTTGTTTTTATTTTTTACAAACATTCCATTTCCCTTCCTAATCACTTGCTGTACCTGCATACTAACTTTTTGTCATTCATGTACCAGGACACCCAGTTCCCTTTGTACCAGTTAGTTCTGCAATTTTTCTCTATTTAAATAGGATACTGCTTTTCTATTCTTCCTGCAAAAGTGGGCATGTTCAAATTTTCCCACACTATGCTCCATCTGCCAAGTTTTTGCCCAATCACTTAACCTGTCCATATCCCTTTGCAGACTCTCTATCACCTCTTGACAACTTACTTTTCTACCTATCTTGGTGTCATCGGCAGTTGGTTTATTATACATTCAGTCCCTTCATCCAAATCATTGATGTAGATTGTAAATAGTTGAGGCCCCAGCACTGATCCCTGTGGCACTCCACTTGTTACAGCTTGCCAACTGGAAAAAGGCCCATTTATCTTTACTCTCTGCTTCCTGTTAGCTAACCAATCCTCCATTCATGTGTCAGGAAGATATAATAATTTTCATAATGTTATTGAAATTTATTGTAGAGTAATAATGGGGTCAGTGTCTATGTCTCTGTGTGTGACTTAATTGAATTAAGGGCAGCTGGTCTGAAGGCTTTAATGTGTCAGAAGATAAGCTCGGTTTGAAAGGTTAAGTAGGTAAACATGGGCGAAGTTTTAGAATATAAGGCGTAAAGGGAACATTTGCATTTTTAAATAAACCAGACCAGCTTGAATTCAAAAGAAGGGGTGAAATATTTCACCTACCCAGGAGAAGTTAAGAAACAGTGTGTTTATTTACCCAAAGGTTACTGGCAAAATTGGTACTATGAGAGATCTTTATTATTAGAGAGGTAAAGTCCAAAGAAATAGTGGAACAATGAGAATTTGCATTCAAAGGGGAAAATATGTATAAAGGAGAGAAGGCTGTGTGTAATGGAAGGCATTCTAAGATCTAACACAAGTGTGAAAAGCCTCCAGAATCTAAGCCTCAAGCTGCTGTCTACAAAGAACTAAAACTGAGAAAAATTCACTTTGAATTCAACTTTCAGGGTATTGTGTGTTACTTTGCCTGGGTCATTTAAAATTTATGTGCCTTACTATTGCCTTAATGAAAGTGTAACTGGGAATTAGATTAATTAGGGGATGTAGAAGTTATCATAGTAGTAATTTGTAGATCTATGTATGTGCTTAAAATCATTTCTTCTGTTAATAAAGGTTTAATTTAGTTTTGTAAGAAACCTATAAGATTCGGTAGTCTCCAAAGCCCGCATCTCAAAATATACAAATTTCAAAACAGTTGTGGCAGTTGTTTCAAGTTTCCCTTTCGGATTTGAGAAGCTCAGCATTTACCATTGGCTGTGCCATGTTACCCCCTACACCATGTAATCCTACCTTGTGTAGTAACCTCTGATGTGGCACCATATTAAATCACTTCTGGAAATCGAAGTACATACATCTACACGTTCCCCTTTATCTCAAGGGGCAATTAGGGATGGGCAATAAATGCTGGCCCAGCCAGCAACGCTTACATCGCGTGAATGAATAAAAAAACTCTACCTTGCTTGTTACTTCCTCAAAAAAACTCCAATAAATTAGGTAAACACGGTTTCCCTTTCACAGTCATAAATTGATCAGGCAGAGTCAACATGGGTCTAAGTATCCTGCGATAACCTCCTTAATAATGGATTCCAGCAACTTCTCTATGACAGATGTTAGGCTAACTGGCCTGTAGTTTCCTGCTTTCCGACTCCCTCCTTTCTTGAATAAAGGTGTTACATTAGTTATTTTCTAATCCACTGTGACACTTCCAGAATCTAAGGAACTTTGGAAGATTACAATCAATGCATCTACTACCTCTGCAGCCTCTTCTCTTAAGACCCTAGGATGCAGGCCTTCAGGTCCGGGGGCTTGTCTGACTTTAGATCTAATCGTTTTCTGAGCACCTTTTCCCTCATGATGGTGACTGTTTTACGTTCCTCCCTCCCGTTCACCTCTTGATTTTCAAGTATCTTTGGGAAGTTTTCTCAGTCTTCTCCAGTGAAGACAGACACAAAATACCTGTTCAACGCCTCCGCCATTTCCTCGTTTACCATTATCAATTCCCCAGGCTCACTCTCTAGAGGACCAACACTGGCTTTAGTTACTCTTTTCCTGTGCAAATACTTGTAGAAACTCTTAACGTCTGATTTTATATTCTAGCTAACTTTCTCTCATATGCTTCTTCCTTCCTCATTATTAATTTTTCAGTCATTATTTGCTGGTTCTTAAAATTTGTCCAATCTTCTGACCCACCACGAACCTTTGCAGATTTGGACAGTGTTTCTTTCAATTTGATGCTATACTTAACTTCCTTATTCAGCCATGGATGATGCATCCTTCTCGAAGAGTCTTTCTTTCTCACTGGGATAAATCCTTACTGAGAGTTAAATACCTCCTTCAAAGTCTTCCACTGCATCTCTACTGTCCTACCTTTTAACCTAGTTTTCCCAGTTCACTTTTGCTAGATCTGCTTCCATACCATTATATTTACCTTTATTCAGGTTGAAAACACTAATCTTAGACTCAAACTTCTCCTCTTCAAACTGAACATGAAATTATATCATGTTCTAATTGCTGTCACCTAGCTGCTCCTTTGCCATGAGGTTATTGATTAATCCTGTCTCATTGCACATTACCAGGTCCAGAATAGCCTGCACCCTGCTTGGCTCTAGAACACACTGCTATATGAAATTGTTACGAATACACTCTATGAACTCATGTTCCAGGCTACCTTTGCCAATCTGATTTGGCCAATCTACATGTATATTAAAGTCACCCATTGCCGTACCTTTCTTACACACCCCATTTATTTCTTCCTGTATACTCTGTCCTGCAGTGCAACTACAGTTAACGGGCCTATAAACTACTCCTGCAAGTGACCTCTTACCTTTCCTGTTTCTTATCTTTACCCAAACTGATTCTACATTTAGCTATTTCGAGCTAAGGTCATCTCTCACTACTGTACTAATGACATCCTTAATTAACAGAGCTACCCCACCACCTTTTCCTAGCTTCATATCTTTTTGAAATATCAAATACCCTTTAATATTCAGGTCCCAGTCTTGGTCACCCTACAACCATGGGCAGAATTTTCTGTGCCCGCTGGCATTTGGCAGTGTGAGTGGACAATATGGCAAGGAGGCCAAAAATTGGTTTCACCACATCTGCATATAATTATAAGCCCAGCTCACCAGAATCATCCCCCCACGCTGGATCATCCGAGCACATTGTCGGTAAAACACGCTGGTGCAGAACATGTCTTGGCAAGTGTGACATGCAGAAGTCGGGACTTACGGTCAGAGCCTTGCTCACATCACGGGCATCCGAGGAGCAGAAGATGCTGGAGCCCAACAGCAACGGCACACTGGAGGAATGTGCATCTCATGCTGAGTGGATTCTCGTGGACATGGTTCCACCACGAAGCAGCTCACGGAAGTTGGAAAGTCACCGTTGAAGGTCTGCTTACAACAGATGATGGTCGAAGGGATTGAAGAGGAATGTCTAGGTTCAACTGGGAGAGGAAGAGATGTCGGGGGGGGTGTGGTTGGGAGGGGGAAATGAAGGTGTCGGAGTGAGGTTGGGAGGGGGAAATGAAGATGTCAGGGGGGTGATGTTGGGAGGGTTGTGAGGGAGTACAGGGGAGGAGGGGGTAACGGGAAGGTGTAAGGGAAGGAATTTGGAGGGGGGAAGGAATCCAGAGAGGGGGAGAAGTCCAGGGGGAGGGAAGAGTCCAGAGAGGGGAAGGAGTCCAGGGGGAGGAAGGAGTCTGGGAGGGGAGGAAGGAGCCTGGAGAGGGGAAGGAGTAAGGGTGGAGGAAGGAGTCAGGAAGAGGGAAGGAGTAAGGCTGCAGGAAGAAGGGTGGAGGAAAGAGTCAGGAAGGGGGAAGGAGTAAAGCTAGAGGGAGAAGTCAGGAAGGGAGAAGGGCTAAGGGGGAAGAGGGAGTCTGGTGGGGGTGGGGGTGGGGGAAGTCCAAGGGGTGGGAAAGGAGTTCCAAGAGGTGAAGGAGTCTAGAGGGGAGGATGTCCAGGTGAACGTGCAAGGGAGGGCTCTGTTGAGTCCATGACTGCCTTCTGGGGAGCGAACTGAGGGTGGGCATGGTAGGTGGGAATGGTGAGAATGACTGAGGGCAGAGTGAGGTGATAGGGTGGGAGGGTGAGGGTGCGATGGTATCGGTAGAAGGGACAGCGAGAGTGGTTGGTGGGGACTCAGAGGCAGATATGGACCCTGGGGGTGGGAAGGAGGAGGTCGGGGGGGGGGGCTAATTTGTATGGGATGGGGGTGGGATTTCCGGGAAGGAAGGGAATGTGCACGTTCATCTGGACAGCCCGGAAGGAAAAAGGTTGTGGCTGGTAGGTCACGGAGGGGAGGCGGAAGGTGATGCCACGGGTTTTGACAGTGATGGTGGAAAGGAAATGGGTGATTGGCGGAGGGGAAAGAGCAGAAAATATTATACCTACCATGCTTGCTAAATCAAAAGTGAAACGAGAATCATGGTGGGCAAGAACAGGTGCTGCATGGGAGTGTGGTCAGTGGGTGGGCGGAGAGGCAGGTCAGCTCAGATGGACACTGAGAGTGAACCCCAGCAGGCAGCATTGAAAATGCTCAGGACAGTGAGATGAGTGTGATTGAGGAAGGATCCACGTGTGTGGGAGAGGCTTACATGAGGCTCCGAAAGGCCCTGCCACACACACACTTCTCCCTCCAGAATCACTCGTGGCCTGGCTGTGTGCAGCTGAACTGCTAGTTTGTGGGGGAGGTGGGGGTGATGCAGGGGGAGGACTCACAAAACCTGTTAATGAAGCTGAAAGACACCATTACACACTATTCAGTGAATCAACAATCAATCAACTGATATCAGAATTTCTTAACTTTTCTAGGCTTAATATTTCTAGGTGCTGCCCTGATACCCGCAGCAGGGGTGGAGACAGCCTGTCCAGTGGTTGGACCTGTTGCCTCTGACTTTGGTGTGCGTCCTCTGGAAAGCCGAGGTCTTGAGGGCCCCGGCTTGCTCTGGCTGTCCTCCTATGGGCCAGCTGCTCCCTCTGGAGTGACAGAGAATGAGGTTAAGGGGGTCACATGCACGCATCTCCCCATTCTGCTGGACCAGGGGCTCCATGGTGTCTGCCATCCTCCCCATGGAGACCTCCATACATGTACATGCGGGCACTACTTCATTAGAGAGCAGGCAGACGCACTCCTCCGACTCATGTACCACTCTGTTGAGTACTTCCAACAGCTCTCCATCATGTTCCCCCGCCTTCTGCTAACTCTCCCCCCATGAGTTGGAAGGCCGAATCCATAGGCTCGTCATCTGACTCAGACCTCACAGACGCCTCTTCCCCAGCAGTTCTCCGAGTGCCAGGGAGCTCGGCTGAACCTGCCTCCTCCTGCTGCAGACACGTGTCGGTGCAGTGACCACCAGATTGTGAACCTGAGCCTGCTCTAGATCCAGGTTCCACTGAGGTGTGTGTCTCTGCACAGGTGGAGGGTGTGGGTAAGCGCTGTGATGGATCTCCCAGGCTGCTTAATTCCAGCTCTTCAATGGAAGAGGTGAGGACCTGGATGGAGCTGAGGGACTGGCTGGCTGAGGGTGTTGGCCCTTTGGCAGAGCTCCCTGTGAACCAAAGTAGAGATAATGAGTGCATGGCAGCAGAGTCAAAAGCAGGAGGGAGAGCACCTCACATTTGCATTGAGGGAGGGATGATGTGGTGCAGGATCCTCACGTGGGTGTTCGCCGCTGACCTCACCGTCACCGCAGGCACGGTCCACACCCTCACCAGTCAGCGTGATGGCTCACTCCTCAAAGTGAGTGAGGGGCCTAATGTGGGCCACTCCAGCCCCCAGTCTGGGACCTCTTCATGCTGTTGTGAGCCAGCTTCTCCTGCATGAAAACTGATGGAGAGAGTGTGAGCAGGACACATGGCACTGTGTGGAATGTTTGTGTGGTGAGCGGAGCCATGGATGGGATAAGGATGTAAGCTCCAGAGGGTATGAGTCTGATGGAGATGTGAGGGTGTGTGTGAGAGTTAGTGGTGTTGTCCCTTAAGGTGTGAGATCCCTGTGGGTGTGTGATGGGTTTGTGAGTGTGTGAGTTGAGAGTGATGAGAAGAGTGACTTACCCTGGCAGAACAGAGGAGATCATTCATCCTCTTGTGGCACTGGGTGGCTGTCCTCTTTTGCAGGGCATTGGCACTGACCACCGCTGCCACCTCCCATGCTGGATTGGTGACCTTGCTTGCTGGTCTTTGCCCAGAGCGGGGGTAGAGGGCATTACGGCGGGTCTCCACTACATTCGAAAGGCGCTCGAGGACACGTCATTAAACCGGGGGACAGGGGGGACGGGGGGGTGCGGGAGGGGACCACGGCCTTCTTGCCTTTCGGGGCCGTGTCTTCCGTGCAGCAGTCCTGGTCTTGAAGCACTGAGAGGTGCACATGGCTGCATTTTAAATATGGTGCCAGGTGGGATGTAGCAGTAAGGTGATGGAGTGGCGGGTGAATGAGAGGTTGCCCGCCATCGAAGCGGCGTGTTTCCCGGGAATGCATAATTAATGAGGCGGGATTGGGACGATACAGCGTGAAAAGCCGCCATTGCGACCGGCGGGTAAAACATGGTTTTACTCACTCGCTACCGCACTTAGCGCAAATCTGGGGCGATTCTGCCATGTGTCTCTGTAATGGCTATTGGGTCATACATATTGTGCTAACAATTCAGCCATTTTGTTACGGATGCTGCACACATGCAGATATAGAGCCTTTCACTCTGTCATGTTTAACCGTTTTTCCAATCTCTGGTTTTATCTGCTGGTACACTCTTAAGTTTGTACTCTCTGTCGCTCCCTGCCACACCTTTGCCCAAATCGCTACACTGCTCTATTACTTCATTGTTTCCCTATGATTTGCTACATTTCCTCTTGCATGGTCCCTCGCCTCCACTATTTAGTTTAAAGCCCCCTCTACTGCCCTAGTTATATGACTCGCCAGAACATTGGTCCCAACACGGTCCAGGTAAAGAATGTCCCAACAGCACAGCTCTCACTTTCCCCAGTACTGAGGCCAGTGCCCTATGAATTAAAACCCATTTCTCCCACACCAGTTTTGAGCCACGCATTCACCTCTCTAATCTGATTTACCCTATGCCAATTTGCTCGTGGGTCAGTTAGTAATCCAGAGATTATTACCTTTGAGGTTCTGCTTTTTAATTTAGCCCCCAGTTGCTTATAATCCCTAAGCAGAATCTCTTTCCTAGTCCTATCTTTGTCATTGGTACCAATGTGGACCACAGCAACTGCATCCTCCACCTCCTCCCCTTCCCATTGCAAGTTCCTTTCCAACCCCATGCAGATGTCCCAACCTCTGGCACCAAGCAGACAACACAGCTGGACTCATGATCTCAGCTGCAGGAAACTATGTCTATCCCTCTGACTATACTGTCCCCTACTACTGCTACCTTCCTATTAACCGCACCCCCTACCCTCCCACTTGGATGGCTTCTTGTACCACGGTACCATGGTTAGTTCGCTCGTCCACCCTACAGCTCTCACTTTTATCCATGCAGGCTACAAGAACTTTGAACCTATTGGACAATTGCAAGGGCTGAGGCTCCTCCACTTGCACCTTCTGGGTCCCTTTACCTGCCTTACTTGCAGTCAAACCTTCCTGTCCCTGGTCGCTGACCAAATAAGATGCCCCTATCCTAAGGGATGTGACCACCTCCTGATACAAAGCATCCAGGTAACTTTCCCCCTCCCTGATGCGTCGCAGTGTCTGCAGCTCAGCCTCCAGCTCAATGAGCCGAAGCTCCTCAAGCCACAGAGACTTACTGCAGGTGCGTTTGCCCTGGATCACACCGACAGCCAGGAATCCCCACGTTCTTCAGTCGCAATACATCACCTGCCCTGCCATCTCTATTGGGAGTTAATTATTTCCTAAATTAATTTATAATTAATATATCCTACTACTGCTAATGAAGTTTACTAATACTAATAAAATCTTACAAGTACTAATAAATTACATAAATTTTCAAAGTAAAATAAGCAAAATACTC